>NW_028168400.1:0-44000 GCF_964237585.1 Gallinula chloropus
CAAGCAGTGTATCCTGGGGGCTAAGAGAGCCAGTGGGATCCTGGGGGGCATCAACAGGAGTGTGGCCAGCAGGTCACAGGAGGGGATCCTCCCCCTCTACTCTGCCCTGGTCAGGCCCCACCTGGAGTATTGTGTCCAGTTCTAGGCTCCCCAGGACAAAAAAGCCAGGGATCTCCTGGAGAGAGTCCAGAGAAGGGCTACAAAGATGATTAAGGGCCTGGAGCATCTACCCTATGAGGAAAGGCTGAGTGAGCTGGGACTGCTCAGCCTTGAGAAAAGAAGGTTAAGATGTGATCCTATTAATGTTTATAAGTATCTGAAGTGTGGGATACAGGGGGAAATGGCCAGCCTCTTTCCAATGGTCTGCAGGGGCAGAACAAGGAGCAATGGCTGCAATTGGAGCACAGGAAGTTCCGCACCAACATGCGGAAGAACTTTTTCACAGTGAGGGTGGCAGAGCCCTGGGACAGGCTGCCCAGGGAGGTGGTGGAGTCTCCACCTCTGGAGATATTCAAGACCTCTGGACGCTGACCTGTGCGACCTGGTAAAGAGATTGACTGACACATAGATAGTGAGGTAAGCCGATAGACAGATAAACACATCGTGAGGTAAGAACATGGGCTGATAGATGTGAGGTAATGAGATTAACTGATAGATTATGAGGTAAGGGGATTGTGAGGTATGATGATTGTGAGGTAAGGGGATTGACTGATATAGATTATGTGGTAAGGAGAGTAACCAATTGTGAGGTAAGGGGTTTGTGAGGTAAGGAGATTGATTCATAGATAGACTGTCAGGTAAAGAGATTGACTGAGAAATAGATTGTGAGGTCAGGAGATTGACTGATAGACAGTTTGTGAGGTAAGGAATTTGACAGATTGTGAGTTAAGGGGATTGTGAGGTAAGGATTCTGTGACTGTCACAGTTTTGTGTATCTGGGTGCTGGGAGAGAACTGGGGCTGCAGAAAATGTCTGGTGTAAGGAACAGCGAGAGCTCTCTGCAGGTCCTGAAGAGTAAACATCGGCCAGTTCAAGGCCATAGGTGCTGCTGACCAGGGCCAAGCGAATCGGCAATGGTCATAGAGCCTCTGGGAATCACATAGAGGAGGAAAAAACCACAAGCAGCTGCAACGCCCATCCTGAAGAGTGGCCAGAGGGAGGTCCCAGGGAACTGCAGGCCTGTCAGCCTGTCCTCAGTGCTGGGGAAGGTGATAGAACAAATCATCTTGAGTCCCATCATGCAGCACATGCAGGACACTCAGATGATCAGGCCCAGTCAGCATGGGTGTAGGAGAGGCAGATCGTGATGGACCAACCCGATCTCCTTCTATGGCAAGGTGACCTGCTGCTCAGTGGATGAGGGGAAGGCTGTAGATGTGGTCTACCTAGATTTCAGTGAAGCCTTCATCACTGTCTCCCAAGGCATTTCCCCCTCTGCAGAAACTACCCGCTCATGGATTAGATGGGTACACTCTGTGCTGGGTTAGAAACTGGCTGGGCAGCCAGGCCCAAAGGGATGTAGTGAACAGAGTTAAATCCAGCTGGCGGCAGGTCACAAGGTGTGTTCTCCAGGACTCACTGCTGGGGCCTGTCCTCTTTAACATCTTTATTCATGATCTGGACGAGGGGATCGAGTGCACCCTCAGTAACTTTACACATGACACCAAATTGTGTGGGAGTATTAATTGTCTGGATGACACGTAGGCTCTGAAGAGATCTGAAGTTATGTGGGAAAGACTCACTTTCATGCAGGACTGTCTCCCGTGGGTGGGACCCAATGCTGGAGCAAGGGGAGACAGTGAGGAGCCCTCCCCCTGACCAGGAAGGAGCAGCTGAGACGATGTGCGATGAACAGACCCCAACCCTCATTCCCTGTCCCCCAGTGCCACTCAGCTGGAGACAGTAGAGAGTTAAAGAGTGAAGTGAACCCTGGGATATTTGAAGGTAGGGTCATAGGTGGGTGTTTAAAAATTTCATTTCTTTGTTTTTTCTCATTTCTGTGCTCTCTTTGGATTTAGTGATGCAATAGATTGATTTTATTGTTGGTGTCAAGTCTGTATTGCCAGTCAGTTCGGGCGGGCGGTCAGGTCAGGTGGCCGGTCAGGTGAGGTCAGGCGGCCCGGTCGGGCAGGCGGGTGGTCAGGTTGGGAGAGGCGGATGGTCAGTTGGCCTGTCAGGTCGGTCAAGGAGGCTGGTCGGGCATGGCGGCTGGTCAGGTCAGGAGGCCTGTCAGCTAAGGTCAAGTGGCCAGTTGGGCAAGGTGGCCGGTCAGCTCAGGCGGCCAGTCAGGTCAGGTCAGGCGGCCCGTAGGACAGGGGGACCAGTCAGATCGCACAGCTGGTCAGGTCGGGTAAGGCAGCCGGTCAGTTCAGGCGGCCGGTCGGGCAGGCGGCCTATCAAGTTGGACAAGGCGGCCGGTCGGTTCAGGCGGCCATGCAGGTCAGGTCAGGCGGCCAGTCGGTCAAGGCAGCTGGTCAGGTCAGGCAAGGCGGCTGGTCAGGTCAGCGAAGGTGCCCAGTCAGGTTACGCGGCTGGTCAGGCAAGGCCGCCGTTCAGGTCAGGTAGGCGGCTCTTAGGGCTTTTGTTTGCCAGGAAACCTTTGAGCTCTCTCTGTAGTTGCTGTTCACGGCCTCAGAAGTGCTCCCTTGAAAACATGCCCAACGTCCAGCAATAACTCCCAAACCAAAGGAGCCAGGACTGAAAGACATAGCTGGCCTGAAACCTCCCCAGGCAGCCCACAAGCAGCCCCTTGCATTGTGGCTCTGAGGGCTTTAGTTTGCCAGAAAACCTTTGAGCTGTCTCCATAGGTGCTGCTCACGGTGGGTCAGGGGAGGTGACAGGTCACGTCAGGTGGCGGGTCAGGTGGCCACCATGCACACTGGCTGCCTGGCCTGACCGGCCGCCTTGCCCAACCGGCCACCTGAGTGACCTGCTGCCTTAGAGACTGGCTGCCTCACTGACCGGCCACCTGCCTCACTGGCCACCGTCACTGACCGGCCGCCTCAGCGACCGATCGCCTTGCCTGACCTGCCGTCTGCCTGACCAGACACCTTGTTTGACCGGCCTCCCTGCCTCACTGGCCACCTTGCCTGACCATACACCTGCCTGACCAACTACCTTGGTTACCGGCCTCCCTGCCTGACCAGCTGCCTACCTGACCTGATACCTTGCCTGACCAGCCACCATGTAGACCGGTCTCCTTGCCTTACTGGCCGCCATGTTGACCGGTCTCCTTGCCTGACCGGCCGCCTTGCTGACTGGGCCTTACCTGACCGGCCGTATGTGGGGAGATCACATGGGGAGAAAGTCAGAAGGGCTGAAGCCCAACTGGGACTCAGCCTGGCCAGTTCTGTACCAGAGAATCCAAGTCCTTCTCTAGGGAGATGAACAGGAACAGGAGGGTCAAGGGGAATCTCCAGCCCTGACTGGACGCAGGGGGAACAGGAGTGACAAGGGATGAGGACAAGGCTGAGCTCCTGAATTCCTTCTTTCCCTCAGCCTTTACTAGTCAAATTATTTGGGAGACCAAGAGGAGCTGGCCCTGGCCCCCCAAATGCCCCCAGCCCCTTGCCCAGGGGGGTGAGGGTCAGCTGGGGGCCTGCTGAGGCTTTGATTCTGGCTTTTCCAGGATTCAGGATGAGTCCCCAAGCCTGCCAGCTGCCCAGAGGCCATGTAAAAGCCACGGTAAGAAGATGGGAAAGGGAGTGAACCTCTGGGTCAAAGCCCCCCCCAAGCACAGCACTTGGTCTGAGCAGCCCCTCTTCTCTCCCAGCACCCAGCGACCCAGAACTGGGACAGAGCTGGAGGAGGCTGAGCTGGGGGCAGGACGCCAAAGCTGGGCCAGGCGTCGCTCCAAGGGCAGATGGCTGGCGTGACCAGTGGAGGGTTGGGGTGACCAGTGGAGGGTTGGGGTGGAATGGTAATGTCTGCGTCCTTTGACCGTTCCCCTCATGGCTCGGCCGTGTTTGCCCCAAACCCCAACCCAAACCTTGACCCCTGGAGCCATGGCAAAGGCTCAGCCCAGACTTTCTCCCCTTGAAGGATGAGGACATGGACGTGGAGGCAACTTCTTGGATCTCTCTCCTCAGCCAAGCTGGCTTCCTTCCTGGCCGACTCCTCTTCCCACAGCCTGGGACAGCCTGTTCTTGTGCCGCCAAGATTTCCTTCAAGGGGTCGGTGGGCCCCACAGTTGGGTTCTGAAGGAAACTGGGGGAGATTTTGGCCAGAAACACTCCAAGTTGACTTAAAAGAGATTGAAAATGGGACAAACCGGTTCTCCAGGGAGGTGGGGATACAGGGATGGGGTCAAGGCCACCACCAGCACCACCAGGAGCTCTGGCTCAGTAGTAGGTGGCCGTGTCACCATCCCTGAGGCTGTTCATCTGCAGCATCACCGTGCTCTGGGAGTTGTCCTTGGAGATGGTGAACCAGCCCTTGACCGATGACCCGTAGTCGGTGCTGTTACCATCGTTGCTAATGTGTGTGACCCACTCCAGCCCCTTACCGGGGGCCTGGCGAGCCCAGAACATGTGGGTGCTGCTGAAGTCAAAGCCAGACGCCTTGCAGAGGAGGCGCAGGGACCCCCCGGGTGTCTTGAAGCCCCTCTGGACTCCACCACTGTCCCAGCTGGAAAAATTAGAGGGTTTTGGAGGAATATAAAGGATTTTTGAGGGAAATGAAGGAATTTGGGGAAAATATGAGGGAATTTTGGGGTAAATTAAGGAAATTTAAAAGATAATTAAGGAATTTGTGGAATAATTATGAGAATTTCAGGAAAATTTAAGAGAATTTTGGGGAAAATTAGAGGTGAGGCTGGTGGAGAGAATGGGGGCTGCAGAAAATGGGTGCTGTAAGAAGCAGCCAGATGCTCTCTGCAGACCCCAGAGAGTAAACATTGGCTGATTCAAGGCCAGAGCTGCTGCTGACTAAGGCCGAGCCAATTGGTGATGGTCACAGCGCCTCTGGGAATCACATACAGGAGAAAGAGAAACACAAGCAGCTGCATTTGCCACCAGAGAAGGGAGCAAAATCCTGACTAAAATAAAGTCTGTAAAGAAGGGAGGGGTGGGGGAAGGTGCTTTGAGATCTGGTCACGCTTCAAGGGGAGTGATAGATCGACTTTGGTGGGTGTCTTACCTCCAGCCAGGCCTAAACCACCACACATACTAATCTCACAGAACTGGGGCCTCATTGTTTCCTTTCACCCCCTCAGGATGCTGGGAGCTGTGGTACCCTTGTACCACACGCTGCATCACACACCCCATGTGACACTGGCCCAGGAAGAGCCCTGAGGCAGTGCAGGGGGCAGAATCCCACTTCTGTGGGGCTGGCTCTTCTGCTTGATAAAATACATCAAGGCTTCACTCAGCATCACATCCACCTGCACAGTGCCTCAGTTTACCTTAAATCACAGCCTCCACTTCTCTGCTCTAACCCATCCCTGAGGAGAGAGGCTTTCTCAGTAATGGGCCTCAGTGGGGCCAATTAACCCTCTAATTAACACTTGAGCTTGTTCTCCTGACCTTCACTCTTGGAGAAGATGCTTCAATCTCCTCACAGTTCATGGAATCAGCACCGAATACACCACAGGGCTCATTAAAATGGAAAGAGCCCTAATGAGCTGTGTGTCTGCCCATCATTTCCTTCAGGGTTTCCCACACTTGTGAAGATAATTGGAGAGGTTTCAGGGCTCTAATTAAAGTGGAAGATTTCAATAAGCACTTAATTAAAAAAATAAACAAGAAGTTTTAATATTTTTCAGGCTTTTTAGTTTTTCAATTTACAGAAGTGACAGGAGCTTCCTCCACCTCAAATTGAACCAGAGGATCTCCTAAGGAGGTGTGGAAAGGTCCTAACAGCTGTCTCCCTGAGTTCCCACACTGCCTAGACACCTTTACACCTCCCCAACCCCACCATGTCTCCAAGGGGTGCTGGGGAGTTGCTCTCTTTTCCTCCATCAGGCTCCTGCTCTGAGTCTGCAGCCCCTTTGCTGCAGTTCCCACCCCGTTTCCCCTGAGGACTGGCTGGGAATAGAAACAGAATTTTTCCTCATTTTGAAGAAAAATGATTAAAAAATGATAAAAAAACCCCATAAAACACATTCCCCAACTCTGAGTAAAACACTGTCAGGGGGTGGAGTGAACCCCAAAAGCAAAGGACAGGGCACATGGGCAGAGAGTCTGCTGAACAGGGGCTTTGAGACACAGTCCATGTCCCTCAGGGCAGGTGGAAATGCCCAAAGGGCCAGTTTCAGTGCACAGAGTGACAGTGTCCTGACACCCCCCAGGACTCAGGAGGATGTTTATTTCCCCTCCTACTTTTAATATTTATCCCCAGGGCTCCTAAATTAGTCTGATTGTGGAAAACAACAGTTGATGGGTTGGAAATATTCAGCCAGTGAAAGTGTTTTCACTGGAATTCCTCAGGGTTCCCTGGCAGAGCTCCAGCTCCCACTTTGGCCCTTATTCCTGCCCAAATTCCCTCCCCAGAACCACCTCCTGCCCCTAGTGAACTCCCTGCCCAGCCTCCTGTGGTCGCTTCTCCTTGGCTGTGTCCCCTGACCCCCAGGCCCATCCTTTAGACCCCAGGGGCACTGGGGTCACTGGGGGGTCACTGGAGTCACTGGGGGGTCACTGGGGTCGCTGGGGGGTCACTGGGGTCACTGCAGTCACTGGGGGGTCGCTGGGGTCTCTGGGGGGGCACTGGAGGGGCACTGGGGTCACTGGGGTCGCTGGGGGGGCCATGGGGTCACTGGGGTCACTGGGGTCAATGGAGGGGCACTGGAGGGGCACTGGAGTCACTGGGGGGTCACTGGGGTCACTGGGGTCGCTGGGGTCACTGGGGGGTCTCTGGGGGGTCACTGGGGTCTCTGGGGGGTCACTGAGGTCACTGGGGTCACTGGGGTCTCTGGGGGGTCACTGGGGTCTCTGGGGGGTCACTGAGGTCACTGGGGTCACTGGGGGGGCACTGGAGGGGCACTGGGGTCACTGGGGGGTCACTGGGGGGTCACTGGGGGGGCACTGGGGTCACTGGGGTCTCTGGGGGGTAACTGAGGGCACTGGGGTCACTGGGGTCACTGGGGGGGCCATGGGGTCACTGGGGTCACTGGGGTCGCTGGGGTCACTGGGGGGTAACTGAGGGCACTGGGGTCACTGGGGTCGCTGGGGGGGCAATGGGGTCACTGGGGTCACTGGGGTCACTGGGGGGGCCATGGGGTCACTGGGGTCGCTGGGGGGGCACTGGGGTCACTGGGGTCGCTGGGGTCACTGGGGGGTCACTGGGGTCGCTGGGGGGTCACTGGGGTCGCTGGGGTCACTGGGGGGTAACTGAGGTCACTGGGGTCACTGGGGTCGCTGCGGGGTCACTGGGGTCTCTGGGGTCACTGGGGGGTCACTGGGGGGTCGCTGGGGTCACTGGGGGGGCACTGGGGGGTCGCTGGGGTCACTGGGGGGGCACTGGGGTCACTGGGGTCACTGGGGTCACTGGAGTCACTGGGGGGTCACTGGAGGGGCACTGGGGTCACTGGGGTCGCTGGGGGGTCGCTGGGGTCTCTGGGGGGTCACTGGGGTCACTGGGGGGTCACTGGGGTCTCTGGGGGGTCACTGGGGGGTCACTGGGGTCACTGGGGGGTCACTGGGGTCGCTGGGGTCTCTGGGGGGTCACTGGGGGGTCACTGGAGGGGCACTGGGGTCGCTGGGGTCACTGGGGGGTAACTGAGGTCACTGGGGTCACTGGGGTCTCTGGGGGGTCACTGGGGTCTCTGGGGGGTCACTGGGGTCACTGGGGTCGCTGGGGTCTCTGGGGGGGCACTGGGGGGGCACTGGGGTCTCTGGGGTCACTGGGGGGTCACTGGGGTCGCTGGGGGGTCACTGGGGTCGCTGGGGTCTCTGGGGGGTTACTGGGGGGGCACTGGGGTCACTGGGGTCACTGGGGGGTCACTGGGGGGTAACTGAGGTCACTGGGGTCACTGGGGTCACTGGGGGGTCACTGGGGGGTCACTGGGGTCACTGGGGGGTCACTGGGGGGTCACTGGGGGGTCACTGGGGTCACTGGGGTCACTGGGGTCACTGGGGGGTCACTGGGGGGGCAATGGGGTCACTGGGGTCACTGGGGGGGCAATGGGGTCACTGGGGTCACTGGGGTCACTGGGGGGTCACTGGGGGGTCACTGGGGGGTCACTGGGGTCACTGAGGGGTCACTGGGGGGTCACTGGGGCTATTGCAGTGGGCGGGGCCTGTGGGGTGTGGACGGGACCCATAAGTGTGGGGCTGGACCCATAAGTGGGGGGCTGGGACCCATAAGTGTGGGGCTGGGACCCATAAGTGTGGGGCTGGGACTCATAAGTGTGGGGCTGGGACCCATAAGTGTGGGGCTGGACCCATAAGTGTGGGGCTGGGACCCATAAGTGTGGGGCTGGGACCCATAAGTGTGGGGCTGGGACTCATAAGTGGGGGGCTGGGACCCATAAGTGTGGGGCTGGACCCATAAGTGTGGGGCTGGACCCATAAGTGGGGGGGCTGGGACCCATAAGTGGGGGGCTGGGACCCATAAGTGTGGGGCTGGGACTCATAAGTGTGGGGCTGGGACCCATAAGTGGGGGGCTGGACCCATAAGTGTGGGGCTGGACCCATAAGTGTGGGGCTGGGACCCACAAGTGTGGGGCTGGACCCACAGATGGGGGGCTGGGACCCATAAGTGTGGGGCTGGACCCATAAGTGTGGGGCTGGGACCCATAAGTGTGGGGCTGGACCCATAAGTGTGGGGCTGGACCCACAGGTGGGGGGCTGGACCCATAAGTGTGGGGCTGGGACCCATAAGTGTGGGGCTGGACCCACAAGTGTGGGGCTGGGACCCATAAGTGGGGGGCTGGGACTCATAAGTGTGGGGCTGGACCCATAAGTGTGGGGCTGGGACCCATAAGTGTGGGGCTGGACCCACAAGTGGGGGGCTGGGACCCATAAGTGTGGGGCTGGGACCCATAAGTGGGGAGATATGTGGGGCTGGGACCCCCAAGTAGGAAGATGTGTGGGGCTGGGGGACCCATGGGCAGGGGGCTGGGACCCACAAGTGGGGGATCTGTGGGGCAGGAGCTGTGGGGCAGCATCTATGGGGCAGGGGGATCTATGGGGCAGGATCCATGGGGCAGGATCTATGGGGCAGGGGGGTCTCTATTGTACAGGGGGGTCTCTATGGGGCAGGATCTATGGGGCAGATTCTATGGTACAGGGGGGTCTCTATGGAGCTGGGGGATCTGTGGGGCAGGATCTATGGGGCAGGGGTGTCCCTATTGTACAGGGGGGTCTCTATGCGGCAGGATCTATGGGGCAGGCGGGTCTCTATGGGGCAGGGGGACCTATGGATCAGGACCTATGGGGCAGGATCTATGGGGCACGATCTATGGGGCAGGATGTGTGGGGCAGGATCTATGGGGCAGGGGGGTCCCTATTGTACAGGGGGGTCTCTATGCGGCAGGATCTATGGGGCAGGCGGGTCTCTATGGGGCAGGGGGACCTATGGATCAGGACCTATGGGGCAGGATCTATGGGGCACGATCTATGGGGCAGGATGTGTGGGGCAGGATCTATGGGGCAGGGGGGTCCCTATTGTACAGGGGGGTCTCTATGGGGCAGGATCTATGGGGCTGGGTGGATCTGTGGGGCAGGATGTGATGGGCAGGATCTCTGGGGCAGATTCTATGGGGCAGGATCTATGGGGCAGGATGTTTGGGGCACGGGGGTCCCTATTGTACAGGGGGGTGTCTATGGTACAGGGGGGTCTATGGGGCTGGATCTATGGGGCAGGATGTGTGGGGCAGGATGTGTGGGGCAGGATCTATGGGGCAGGGGGATCTATGGGGCAGGATCTATGGGGCAGGATCTATGGGGCAGGGGGGTCTATGGGGCAGGGGGATCTATGGGGCTGGATCTATGGGGCAGGATGTGTGGGGCAGGATGTGTGGGGCAGGATCTATGGGGCAGGGGGATCTATGGGGCAGGATCTATGGGGCAGGATCTATGGGGCAGGGGGGTCTATGGGGCAGGGGGATCTATGGGGCTGGATCTATGGGGCAGGATGTGTGGGGCAGGATGTGTGGGGCAGGATCTATGGGGCAGGGGGATCTATGGGGCAGGATCTATGGGGCAGGATCTATGGGGCGGGGGGGTCCCTATTGTACAGGGGGGTCTCTATGGGGCAGGTGGATCTATGGGGCAGGACGATCTATGGGGCAGGATGTGTGGGGCAGGATATGTGGGGCAGGATCAATGGGGCAGGGGGATCTATGGGGCGGGAGGATCTATGGGGCAGGAGGGGTCCCTATTATACAGGGGGGTCTTTATGGGGCCGTATCTGTGGGGCAGGATCTATGGGGCAGGATCTATGGGGCAGGGGGTTCCTATTGTACAGGGGGGTCTCTATGGGGCAGGGGGGTCTCAATTGGGCAGGGGAGATGTATGGGGCGGAGGGGATGTGTGGGGCAGGATCTATGGGGCAGGGTCTATGGGGCAGGATATGTGGGGCAGGGGGGTCCCTATTGTACAGGGGGGGGTCTCTATGGGGCGGGATGTGTGGGGTTGGGGATCTATGGGGCAGGATCTGTGGGGCAGGATCTGTGGGGCAGATTCTATGGGGCAGGATGTGTGGGGCAGGGGGGGTCCCTACTGTACAGGGGGGTCTCTATGGGGCAGAGGGATCTATGGGGCACGAGGATCTATGGGGCAGGATCTATGGGGCAGATTCTGTGGGGCAGGGGGGTCTCTATGGGGCTGGGGGATCTGTGGGGCAGGATCTATGGGGCAGGGGGCTCTATGGGGCGGGAGGATCTATGGGGCAGGGGGGTGTCTCTATGGGGCGGAGGG
The DNA here is from genome assembly GCF_964237585.1 of Gallinula chloropus. Classification (NCBI taxonomy): domain Eukaryota; kingdom Metazoa; phylum Chordata; class Aves; order Gruiformes; family Rallidae; genus Gallinula; species Gallinula chloropus. The sequence goes on from NW_028168400.1 coordinate 10,857, forward strand.
CATGTCTGGGGCAGGATCTACGGGGCAAGAACTATGGGGCAGGATCTATGGGGCAGGGGGATCTATGGGGCAGGAGGGTCTGTATTGTACAGGGGGGTATTCTATAGGGCAGGGCGGATGTGTGGGGCAGGATCTATGGGGCCGGATATATGGGGCAGGGGGATCTATGGGGCAGGGGCATGTGTGGGGCAGGAGGGTCTCTATGGTACAGGGGGGTCTCTATGGGGCAGGGGGATCTATGGGGCAGGATCTATGGGGCAGGATCTATGGGGCAGAATCTATGGGGCAGGGCGGTCTCTATGGGGCAGCAGGGATGTGTGGGGCAGGATCTATGGGGCAGGGGGGTCTGTGGGGCAGGGGGATCTATGGGGCAGGATGTGTGGGGCAGGGGGCTCCCTATTGTACAGAGGGGTCTCTATTGTACAGGGGGGTCTCTATGGGGCAGAGGGATCTATGGGGCAGGATCTATGGGGCAGGATCTATGGGGCAGGGGAGGTCCCTATTGTACAGGGGGGGTCTCTAAGGGGCAGGATCTGTGGGGCAGGATCTATGGGGCTGGATGTGTGGGGCAGGATCTATGGGGCAGGATCTATGGGGCAGGGGTTCCCTCTTGTACAGGGGGGTCTCTATTGTACAGGGGGATCTATGGGGCAGGGGGATGTGTGGGGCAGGGGGGTCTCTATGGGGCAGAATGGGATCTATGGGGCACGGCGGATGTGTGGGGCAGGATCTATGGGGCAGGATCTATGGGGCAGGGGGATCTATGGGGCAGGATGTGAGGGGCAGGATCTATGGGGCTGGATCTGTGGGGAGGGATCTATGGGGCAGGATCTATGGGGCAGGGGGGTCCCTATTGTACAGGGGGTCTCTATGGGGCAGGAGGGATATATGGGGCAGGATGTGTGGGGCGGGGAAGGATCTATGGGGCAGGGGGTTTTCTATGGGGCAGGATCTATGGGGCAGGATGTGTGGGGCATGGGGGTCCCTATTGTACAGGGGGGTCTCCATGGGGCAGGGGGGGATCTATGGGGCAGGGGCATCTATGGGGTAGAATCTATGGGGCAGGATCTATGGGGCAGGATGTGTGGGGCAGAATCTATGGGGCAGAGGAGGTCCCTATTGTACAGGGGGGTCTCTATGGGGCAGGATCTGTGGGGCAGGATCTATGGGGCAGGGGTTCCCTCTTGTACAGGGGAGTCTCTATTGTACAGGGGGGGCCTATGGGGCAGGGGGATGTGTGGGGCAGGATCTATGGGGCAGAATCTATGGGGCAGGATGTGTGGGGCAGGATCTATGGGGCAGGGAGATCTATGGGGCAGGGGGCAACCTATTGTACAGGGGGGTCTCTATGGGGCAGGGGGGTCTCTATGGGGCAGGATGTGTGGGGCAGGATGTGTGGGGCAGGATCTATGGGGCAGGGTCTATGGTACAGGGGGGTCTCTATAATCAGGGGGATCTATGGGGCAGAATCAAAGGGGCAGGATGTGTGGGGCAGGGGGGTCTCTATGGGGCAAGATCTATGGGGCAGGATATGTGGGGCAGGATGCGTGGGGCAGGATCTATGGGGCAGGGGTGTGTCCCCATTGTACAGGGGGGTCTCTATGGGGCAGGATCTGTGGGGCAGAATCTATGGGGCAGATTCTATGGGGCAGATTCTATGGGGCAGGATCTATGGGGCCGGTGGGTCCCTACTGTACAGGGGGGTTTCTATGGGGCAGAGGGATCTATGGGGCAGAGGGATCTATGGGGCAGGGAGGTCCCTATTGTACAGGGGGGTCTCTATGGGGCAGAGGGATCTATGGGGCAGGATGTGTGGGCAGGATCTATGGGGCATTGATCCTGCCCCATAGATTCCCCTTCCCCTTAGAGACCCCCATGTACAATAGAGACCCCCCTGCCCCATAGATCCCCCTGCCCCATAGATCCTGCCCCATAGATCCTGCCCCACACATCCTGCCCCATAGAGACCCCCCTGTAAAATAGAGACCCCCCTGTACAATAGGGACCCCCTGCCCCATAGAGACCCCCCTGCCCCATAGAGACCCCCTGCCCCATAGAGACACGCCCTGCCCCACAGATCCCTCCCTGCCCCATAGATCCCCCCTGCCCCATAGATCCGTCTCTGCCACATGAGCCCCCCCTGCCCCATAGAGACCCCCCCGTACCACAGAGACCCCCCCTGTACAATAAGGACCCCCCTGCCCCACAGAGACCCCCCTGCCCCATAGAGACACCCCTGCCCCATATCAAACCCCCTGCCCCATAGAGACCCCCCTGTACCACAGAGACCCCCCTAAACAATAGAGACCCCCTGCCCCATAGAGACTCTCCTGCCCCATAGCACCCCCCCCAGCCCCATAGAGACCCCCCTGTACCACAGAGACCCCCCTGTACAATAAGGACCACCTGCCCCATAGAGACAACCGTGCCCCATAGAACCCCCCCAGACCCATAGAGATCCCCTGCCCCATAGAGACCCCCCTGTACAATAGCGTCCCCCCCTGCCCCATAGATCCCCCTGCCCCATAGAGACCCCCCTGTACCATAGAGATACCCCTGCCCCACACATCTGCCTGCCCCATAGATCCTGCCCCATAGATCTTACCCCATAGAGACCCCCCTGTACAATAGAGACCCCCCTACCCCATAGATCCTGCCCCATAGAATCTGCCCCACAGATCCTGACCCACAGTTCCTGCCCCACACATCCCGCTGCCCCATAGAGACCCCCCTGCCCCACACATCCTGCCCCACAGTTCCTGCCCCACACATCCTGCCCCACAGACTCTGCCCCTCTATACTGGGGGTCTATACTGGTTTGAGGGGCTCTGTACTGGTTTTATTGGGTCTGTACTGGTTTGGGGGTGCTGGTCTGGATCTATGGGGCAGGCGAAGCTATGGGGCAGAGTCTATGGGGCAGGATGTGTGGGGCGGGGGGGTCCATATTGTACAGGGGGGTCTCTATAGAGCAGGATCTATGGGGCAGGGGGATCTATGGGGCAGGGGGGTGTCTATCAGGCAGGATCTATGGGGCAGGATGTGTGGGGCAGGGGGGGTCTCTATTGTACAGGGGGGTCTCTATAGGGCAGGAGGATCTATGGGGCAGGATCTATGGGGCAGGAGATTCTCTATTGTACAGGGGGGTCTCTCTGGGAAGGGGATTCTATGGGACAGAATCTATGGGGCAGGATGTGTGGGGCAGGATCTATGGGGCAGGTTCTATGGGGCAGATTCAATGGGGCAGGATCTATGGGGCAGGGGGGTCCCTATTGTACAGGGGGGTCTCTATGGGGCAGGGGGATCTATGGGGCAGGATCTATGGGTCAGGATGTGTGGGGCAGGGAGGTCCCTACTGTACAGGGGGGTCTCAATGGGGCGGAAAGGATGTGTGGGGCAGGGAAGGATCTATGGGGCAGGGGGGCTTCCTATTGTACAGGGGGGTATCTATGGGAAGGGGAATCTATGGGGCAGGATCTATGGGTCATTGGTGTCTATGGGGCAGGGTCTATGGGGCAGGATTTGTGGGGCAGGGGGTTCTCTATGGGGAGGGGGATCTATGGGGCAGGATATATGGGGCAGGATCTATGGGGCAGAGGTGTCCCTATTGTACAGGGGGGTCTCTATGGGGCAGGGGGATCTGTGGGGCAGGGTCTATGGGGCAGGATGTGTGGGGCAGGGGGGTCTCTATGGGGCTGGGGGTTTTCTATGGGGCAGGGGAATCTATTGGGCAGGATGTGTGGGGCAGGATCTATGGGGCAGGGGGGTGTCTATGGGGCGGAGGGGATATGTGGGGCAGGATCTATGGGGCAGATTCTATGGGGCAGATTCTATGGGGCAGAGGGATCTATGGGGCAGGATGTGTGGGGCAGGGGAGGTCCCTATTGTACAGGGGGATCTATGGGGCAGGGGGATGTGTGGGGCACACATCCTGCCCCATAGAGACGCCCCCCTGCCCCATAGAGCCCCCTGCCCTATAGATCCTGCCCCATAGATCCCTCTGCCCCATCGTGACCCCCCTGTACAATAGATCCTGCCCCATAGTTCCCGCCCCAGACATCCTGCCCCATAGAGACCCCCCTGTACAATAGGGACCCCCCTGCCCCACAGATCCTGCCCCACAGATCCTGCCCCATAGATCCTGCCCCATAGAGACCCCCGTGTACAATAGGGAATCCCCTGCCCCATAGATCCTGCCCCACACATCCTGCCCCATAGATCCTGCCCCATAGAGACCCCCCAGCCCCATAGATCCTGCCCCATAGATCCTCCTGCCCCATAGATACCCCCCTGTACAATAGGGACCCCCCTGACCCATAGAATCTGCCCCATAGATCCTGACCCACACATCCTGCCCCATAGAGACCCCCCTGTACACGAGGGACCCCCGTGCCCCATAGATCCTGCCCCATAGATCCCCCTGCCCCATAGATCCTGCCCCATAGATCCAGACCAGCACCCCCAAACCAGTACAGAGCCCCTCAAACCAGTATGGACCCCCAGTATAGAGGGGCTCTGTACTGGTTTTATTGGGGTCTGTACTGGTTTGGGGGTGCTGCTCTGGATCTATGGGGCAGGATCTATGGGGCAGAGTCTATGGGGCAGGACGTGTGGGGCAGGATCTATGGGGCAGGGGGGTCCCTACTGTACAGGGGGGTCTCTATGGGGCAGAGGGATCTATGGGGCAGGATCTATGGGGCAGGATGTGTGGGGCAGGATCTATGGGGCAGGGGGGTCTCTATAATCAGGGGGATCTATGGGGCAGGATGTGTGGGGCAGGGGATTCTCTATGGGGCGGAGGGGATGTGTGGGGCAGGATCTATGGGGCAGATTCTATGGTACAGGGGGGTCTCTATGGGGCTGGGGGATCTGTGGGGCAGGATCTATGGGGCAGGATCTATGGGGCAGGATGTGTGGGGCAGGATCTATGGGGCAGGATCCATGGGGCAGGATCTATGGGGCAGGATCTATGGGGCAGGATCTATGGTACAGGGGGGTCTCTATAATCAGGGGGATCTATGGGGCAGAATCAAAGGGGCAGGATGTGTGGGGCAGGGGGGTCTCTATGGGGCAAGATCTATGGGGCAGGATATGTGGGGCAGGATGCGTGGGGCAGGATCTATGGGGCAGGGGGTGTGTCCCTATTGTACAGGGGGGTCTCTATGGGGCAGGATCTGTGGGGCAGGATCTATGGGGCAGGATCTATAGGGCAGGGGGGTCCCTACTGTACAGGGGGGTTTCTATGGGGCAGAGGGATCTATGGGGCAGGATCTATGGGGCAGGGGAGGTCCCTATTGTACAGGGGGGGGTCTCTAAGGGGCAGGATCTGTGGGGCAGGATCTATGGGGCAGGATGTGTGGGGCAGGGGGGTCTCTATGGGGCAGAATGGGATCTATGGGGCACGGCGGATGTGTGGGGCAGGATCTATGGGGCAGGATCTATGGGGCAGGGGGATCTATGGGGCAGGATGTGTGGGCAGGATCTATGGGGCATTGATCCTGCCCCATAGATTCCCCTTCCCCTTAGAGACCCCCATGTACAATAGAGACCCCCTGCCCCATAGATCCAGCCCCATAGATCCTGCCCCATAGTGACCCCCCCTGTACCATAGAAACCCCCTGCCCCATAGAGACCCCCCTGCCCCATAGAAACCCCCTGCCCCATAGAGACCCCCCTGCCCCATAGAGACCCCCCTGTACCACAGAGACCCCCCTGTACAATAGAGACCCCCCTGCCCCATAGATCCCCCCTGCCCCATAGATCCAGCCCCATAGATCCCCCTGCCCCATAGACCCCCCTGCCCCATAGACACCCCCCTGTACAATAGGGACCCCCGTGCCCCATAGATTCTGCCCCACACATCCTGCCCCATAGATCCTGCCCCATGGATCCCCCTGCCCCATAGAGACCCCCCCTGTACAATAGGGACCACCCTGCCCCACACATCCTGCCCCACACATCCTGCCCCATAGATCCGCCTGCCCCATAGATCCTGCCCCACACATCCCTGCTGCCCCATAGGGACCCCCCTGCCCCACAGTTCCTGCCCCATGGATCCCGCCCCACACATCCTGCCCCATAGACTCTGCCCCATAGCTTCGCCTGCCCCATAGATCCAGACCAGCACCCCCAAACCAGTACAGACCCCAATAGAACCAGTACAGAGCCCCTCTATACTGGGGGTCTGTACTGGTTTGAGGGGCTCTGTACTGGTTTTATTGGGAGTTCATACTGGTTTGGGGGTGCTGGTCTGGATCTATGGGGCAGGATCTATGGGGCAGAGTCTATGGGGCAGGATGTGTGGGGCAGGATCTATGGGGCAGGGGGGTCTCTATAATCAGGGGGATCTATGGGGCAGGATGTGTGGGGCAGGGGATTCTCTATGGGGCGGAGGGGATGTGTGGGGCAGGGTCTATGGGGCAGGATCTATGGGGCAGGGGGATATGTGGGGCAGGATCTATGGGGCAGATTCTATGGTACAGGGGGGTCTCTATGGGGCTGGGGGATCTGTGGGGCAGGATCTATGGGGCAGGATCTATGGGGCAGGATGTGTGGGGCAGGATCTATGGGGCAGGATCCATGGGGCAGGATCTATGGGGCAGGATCTATGGGGCAGGATATATGGGGCAGGGGGGTCCCTATTGTACAGGGGGGGCCCCATGGGGCAGGATGTGTGGGGCAGGATCTATGGGGCAGGGGGATCTGTGGGGCAGGGGGTCTCTATTGTACAGGGGGGGGTCTCTATGGGCAGGGGGATCTACGGGGCAGGATGTGTGGGGCAGGGGGGTCCCTATTGTACAGGGGGGTGTCTATGGGGCAGGGGGGTCTATGGGGCAGGATCTATGGGGCAGGGGATTCTCTGTTGTACAGGGGGGTCTCTATGGGTCAGTGGATCTATGGCGCAGGGGGATCTATGGGGCAGGATGTGTGGGGCAGAGCCATGTGTGGGGCAGGATGTGTGGGGCAGGATGTGTGGGGCAGGATCTATGGGGCAGGGGGGTCTCTATGGGGCACAGATCAGCCTGACCCATAGACTGACCCATAGTTCTGGGTCCCAGCCCCCCACTTATGGGTCCCAGCCCCACACTTATGGGTCCCAGCCCCCCACTTATGGGTCCAGCCCCCCACTTATGGGTCCAGCCCCACACTTATGGGTCCAGCTCACAAGGAGGGTGGGAGATGGTGGGAGAGGGGGTCACTGGTGGGGCTGGTGTGGGGCAGGATCTATGGGGCAGGGGGATCTATGGGGCAGGATCTGTGGGGCAGGATGTGAGGGGCAGGATCTATGGGGCTGGATCTGTGGGGCAGGGGGGTCCCTATTGTAAAGGGGGCGTCTGTATGGGGCAGGGGGATCTATGGGGCAGGGGGCAACCTATTGTACAGGGGGGTCTCTACTGTACAGGGGGGCTCTATGGGGCAGGATCTATGGGGCAGGATCTGTGGGGCAGGATGTGTGGGGCAGGATCTATGGGGCAGGGGGTTCCCTACTGTACAGGGGGGTCTCTATGGGGCAGAGGGAACTATGGGGCAGGATCTATGGGGCAGGATCTATGGGGCAGGGGGGTCCCTACTGTACAGGGGGGTCTCTATGGGGCAGAGGGAACTATGGGCCAGGATCTATGGGGCAGGGTGGTCCCTATTGTACAGGGGGGGGGTCTCTATGGGGCAGGGAGATCCATGGGGCAGGATCTATGGGGCAGGGGGATCTATGGGGCAGGGGGATCTATGGGGCAGGGGGGTCTCTATTGTACAGGGGGGTCTCTATGGGGCAGGAGGGATCTGTGGGGCAGGATCAATGGGGCAGGGCGGATCTATGGGGCAGGATGTGTGGGGCAGGATCTATGGGGCAGAGGAATCTGTGGGGCAGGATCTATGGGGCAGGGGGGTCCCTATTGTACAGGGGGGTTTCTATGCGGCAGGATCTATGGGGCAGGATCTATGGGGCAGGATGTGTGGGGCAGGATCTATGGGGCAGAGGGGTCTCTATAATCAGGGGGATCTATGGGGCAGAATGTGTGGGGCAGGATCTATGGGGCAGGATCTATGGGGCCGGATCTATGGGGCAGGGGGATCTATGGGGCAGGGGCATGTGTGGGGCAGGGGGGTCTCTATGGTACAGGGGGGTCTCTATGGGGCAGGTGTATCTATGGGGCAGGATCTAAGGGGCAGGGTTCTCTATGGGGCAGGGCAGAAGTGTGGGGCAGGATCTATGGGGCAGGATCTATGGGGCAGGGGGGTCCCTATTGTACAGGGGGGTCTCTATGAGAAGGGGAATCTATGGGGCAGAATCTGTGGGGAAGGGGGAGCTATGGGACAGGATATGTGGGGCAGGATGTGTGGGGCAGGATCTATGGGGCAGGGGGGTCTCTATGGTACAGGGGGATCTGCGGGGCAGGGGGATCTATGGGTCTGGATCTGTGGGGCAGGATCTATGAGACAGGATCTATGGGGAAGGATGTGTGGGGCAGGATCTATGGGGCAGGGAGGGTTCCTATTGTACAGGGGGGTCTCTATGGGGCAGGGAAGGATCTATGGGGCAGGGGGGTCTCTATGGGGCAGGATGTGTGGGGCAGGATCTATGGGTCAGGGGGGTCCCTACTGTACAGGGGGGTTTCTATGGGGCAGAGGGATCTATGGGGCAGGATCTATGGGGCAGGGGAGGTCCCTATTGTACAGGGGGGGGGTCTCTAAGGGGCAGGATCTATGGGGCAGGATCTATGGGGCAGGGGTTCCCTCTTGTACAGGGGGGTCTCTATTGTACAGGGGGATCTATGGGGCAGGGGGATGTGTGGGGCAGGGGGGTCTCTATGGGGCAGAATGGGATCTATGGGGCACGGCGGATGTGTGGGGCAGGATCTATGGGGCAGAGGGATCTATGGGGCAGGGGGTCCCTACTGTACAGGGGGGTCTCTATGGGGCAGGGGGATCTATGGGGCAGGATGTGTGGGCAGGATCTATGGGGCATTGATCCTGCCCCATAGATTCCCCTTCCCCTTAGAGACCCCCCTGTACAATAGAGAATCCCCTGCCCCATAGATCCTGCCCTGCCCCATGGAGACCCCCCTGTACAAGAGGGACCCCCCTGCCCCATAGATCCTGCCCCACACATCCTGCCCCATAGATCCCCCTGTACAATAAAGAATCCCCTGCCCCATAGATCCTGCCCTATAGTTCCTGCCCCATAGAATCTGCCCCATAGATCCTGCCCCACACATCCTGCCCCACACATCCTGCCCCATAGAGACCCCCCTGCCCCACACATCCTGCCCCATAGATCCTGCCCCATAGACCCCCCTGTACAATAGGGACCCTCTTGCCCCATAGATGCTGCCCCATAGAATGTGCCCCATAGATCCTGCCCCATACATCCTGCCCCATAGATCCTGCCCCATAGATCCTGCCCCACAGATTCCCCTGCCCCATAGAGACCCCCCTGTACAATAGGGACCCCCCTGACCCATAGATCTGTCTCTGCCCCATAGATCCTGCCCCACACATCCTGCCCCATAGAATCTGCCCCACACATCCTGCCCCATAGATCCTGCCCCATTGATCCTGCCCCATAGATCCCTCTGCCCCATAGAACCCCCCCGTACAATAGAGTCCCCTCTGACCCATAGAATCTGCCCCATAGATTCTGCCCCATCGCTTCTCCTGCCCCATAGAGACCCCGTGCCCCACACATCCCCCTGCCCCATAGATCCCCCTGTACAATAGGGACCTCCCCTGCCCCACACATCCTGCCCCATAGATCCCTCTGCCCCATAGATCCCCCTGTACAATAGAGACCCCCCTGTACAAGAGGGAACCCCTGCCCCATAGATCCTGCCCCACAGATCCTGCCCCATAGAGACCCCCCCCTGTACAATAGGGACCACCCTGCCCCACACATCCTGCCCCATAGATCCTGCCCCATAGATCCCTCCACCCCATAGAGACCCCCCTGCCCCATAGATCCCCCTGCCCCATAGATCCTGCCCCATAGATCCTCCTGCCCCATAGAGATCCCCCTCTACAATAGAGAACCCCCTGCCCCATAGATCCTGCCCCACACATCCTGCCCCATAGATCCTGCCCCATAGAGACCCCCCTGTACCATAGAAACCCCCCTGTACAATAGAGACCCCTCTGACCCATAGATCCTGCCCCACACATCCTGCCCAATAGATTCCCCTGCCCCATAGAAAACCCCCAGCCCCATAGAGACCCCCCTGCCCCACACATCCTGCCCCATAGAATCTGCCCCATAGAATCTGCCCCACAGATCCTGACCCATAGATCCCCCTGCCCCATAGAGACCCCCGTGCCCCACAGATCCCGCCCCACACGTCCTGCCCCATAGATCCTGCCCCATAGATCCTGCCCCACACATCCCCTCCGCCCCATAGAGACCCCCCTGCCCCACACATCCTGCCCCATAGATCCCTCTGCCCCATAGAGACCCCCCTGTACATTAGAGACCCCCCTTCCCCATAGATCCTGCCCCACAGATCCCGCCCCACACATCCTGCCCCATAGACTCTGCCCCATAGATCCTGCCCCATAGATCCAGACCAGCACCCCCAAACCAGTACAGACCCAATAAAACCAGTACAGAGCCCCTCAAACCAGTACAGACCCCCAGTATAGAGGGGCTCTGTACTGGTTCTATTGGGGGTTCATACTGGTTTGAGGGGCTCTGTACTGGTTTTATTGGGGTCTGTACTGGTTTGGGGGTGCTGGTCTGGATCTATGGGGCAGGATCTATGGGGCAGAGTCTATGGGGCAGGATGTGTGGGGCAGGATCTATGGTACAGGGGGGTCTCTATGGGGCAGGGGGATCTATGGGGCAGGATGTGTGGGGCAGGGGATTCTCTATGGGGCGGAGGGGATGTGTGGGGCAGGATCTATGGGGCAGGATCTATGGGGCAGGATCTATGGGGCAGATTCCATGGGTCAGCGGGGTCTCTATTGTACAGGGGGGTTTCTATGGTGCGGGGGGGGGGGGTCGCTATGGGGCAGGGGCATATATGGGGCAGAATCTATGGGGCAGGATGTGTGGGGCAGGATCTATGGGGCAGGGGGATCTGTGGGGCAGGGGGATCCCTACTGTACAGGGGGGTCTCTAAGGGGCAGGAGGGATCTGTGGGGCAGGATCAATGGGGCAGGGCGGATCTATGGGGCAGGATGTGTGGGGCAGGATCTATGGGGCAGAGGAATCTGTGGGGCAGGATCTATGGGGCAGAGGGGTCTCTATAATCAGGGGGATCTATGGGGCAGAATGTGTGGGGCAGGATCTATGGGGCAGGATCTATGGGGCCGGATCTATGGGGCAGGGGGATCTATGGGGCAGGGGCATGTGTGGGGCAGGGGGGTCTCTATGGTACAGGGGGGTCTCTATGGGGCAGGGGGATCTATGGGGCAGGATCTAAGGGGCAGGGTTCTCTATGGGGCAGGGCAGAAGTGTGGGGCAGGATCTATGGGGCAGGATCTATGGGGCAGGATCTATGGGGCAGGGGGGTCCCTATTGTACAGGGGGGTCTCTATGAGAAGGGGAATCTATGGGGCAGAATCTATGGGGAAGGGGGAGCTATGGGACAGGATGTGTGGGGCAGGATGTGTGGGGCAGGATCTATGGGGCAGGATATATGGGGCAGGGGGGTCTCTATGGGGCAGGGGGATCTGCGGGGCAGGGGGATCTATGGGTCTGGATCTGTGGGGCAGGATCTATGAGACAGGATCTATGGGGCAGGATGTGTGGGGCAGGATCTATGGGGCAGGTTCTATGGGGCAGGATGTGTGGGGCAGGATCTATGGGGCAGGAGGGTTCCTATTGTACATGGGGGGCTCTCTATGGGGCAGGGAAGGATCTATGGGGCAGGGGGGTCTCTATGGGGCAGGATGTGTGGGGCAGGATCTATGGGTCAGGGGGGTCCCTATTGTACAGGGGGGTCTCCAATGTACAGGGGGGTCTCTATGGGGCAGGGGGATGTGTGGGGCAGGATCTATGGGGCAGGATCTATGGTACAGGGGGGTCTCTATAATCAGGGGGATCTATGGGGCAGAATCAAAGGGGCAGGATGTGTGGGGCAGATTCTATGGGGCAGGATGTGTGGGGCAGGGGGGTCTCTATGGGGCAAGATCTATGGGGCAGGATATGTGGGGCAGGATGCGTGGGGCAGGATCTATGGGGCAGGGGGGTCCCTACTGTACAGGGGGGTTTCTATGGGGCAGAGGGATCTATGGGGCAGGATCTATGGGGCAGGGGTTCCCTCTTGTACAGGGGGGTCTCTATTGTACAGGGGGATCTATGGGGCAGGGGGATGTGTGGGGCAGGATCTATGGGGCAGGATCTATGGGGCAGAGGGATCTATGGGGCAGGGGGTCCCTACTGTACAGGGGGGTCTCTATGGGGCAGGGGGATCTATGGGGCAGGATGTGTGGGGCAGGATCTATGGGGCATTGATCCTGCCCCATAGATTCCCCTTCCCCTTAGAGACCCCCATGTACAATAGAGAATCCCCTGCCCCATAGATCCTGCCCCATAGATCCTGCCCCATAGAGACACCCCTGCCCCATAGATTCTGCCCCACAGATCCCCCAGCCCCATAGAGACCCCCCTGTACAATAGAGACTCCCCTGCCCCATAGAATCTGCCCCATAGATCTCCCTGCTTATAGAGACCCCCCTGTACAATAGAGAATCCCCTGCCCCATAGATCACTCTGACCCATAGATCCCCCTGCCCCATAGATCCCCCTGCCCCATAGAGACCCCCCCTGTACCATAGAGACCCCCCTGTACAATAGGGACCCCCTTGACCCATAGATCCTGCCCCATAGATCCTGCCCCATAGATCCCTCTGCCCCATAAAGACCCCCCTGTACAATAGGGACCCCCCTGCCCCATAGATCCTGCCCCACACATCCTGCCCCATAGAGACCCCCCCGTACAATAGGGACCCTCCTGCCCCACACATCCTGCCCCATAGATCCTGCCCCATAGATCCTGCCCCATAGATCCCTCCACCCCATAGAGAACCCCCTGCCCCATAGATCCCCCTGCCCCATAGATCCTGACCCACACATCCTGCTCCATACAGACCCCCCTGTACAACAGTGACCCCCCCCGCCCCATAGATCCCATTCTGCCCCATAGAGACCCCCCTGCCCCACACATCCTGCCCCATAGATTCTGCCCCATGGACCCCCTGCCCCACAGATCCCTCCTACCCCATAGAGACCCCCCTGTACAATAGGGAACCCCCTGCCCCATAGATCCTGCCCCATAGGTCCCCCTGCCCCATAGATCCCCCTGCCCCATAGAACCCCCTGCCCCATAGATCCTGCCCCATAGAATCTGCCCCATAGAGACCCCCCTGTACAATAGGGACCCCCTTGACCCACAGATCCTGCCCCACAGATCCTGCCCCATAGATCCTGCCCCATAGATCCAGACCAGCACCCCCAAACCAGTATGAACCCCCAATGAAACCAGTACAGAGCCCCCCAAACCAGTATAGACCCCCAGTATAGAGGGGCTCTGTACTGGTTTTATTGGGGTCTGTACTGGTTTGGGGGTGCTGGTCTGGATCTATGGGGCAGGATCTATGGGGCAGGGGGGTCCCTAATGTACACGGGGGTCTCTATGGGGCAGAGGGATCTATGGGGCAGGATCTATGGGGCAGGATGTGTGGGGCAGGGGGTTGCCTACTGTACAGGAGGGTCTCTATAGGGCAGGGGGATCTATGGGGCAGGATGTGTGGGGCAGGGTGTGTGGGGCAGGATCTATGGGGCAGGGAGCTCCCTAATGTACGGGGGGGGTCTCTATAGGGCAGAGAGTTCCTATTGGTCAGGGGGGTCTATGGGGCAGGATCTATGGGGCAGGATCTATGGGGCAGGATGTGTGGGGCAGGATCTATGGGGCAGGATCCATGGGGCAGGATCTATGGGGCAGGATCTATGGGGCAGGATCTATGGTACAGGGGGGTCTCTATAATCAGGGGGATCTATGGGGCAGAATCAAAGGGGCAGGATGTGTGGGGCAGATTCTATGGGGCAGGATCTATGGGGCAGGGGGGTCTCTATAGCACAGGGGCTCTATGGGGCTGGGGGATCTATGGGGCAGGATCTATGGGGCAGGATGTGTGGGTCAAGGGGGTCCGTATTGTACAGGGGGGTCCCTATGGAGCAGGGAAGGATCTATGGGGCAGGGGGGTCTCTATGGGGCAGGATGTTTGGGGCAGAATCTATGGGGCAGGATCTATGGGGCAGGGGAGCGACTATTGTACAGGGGGGGTCTCTATGGGGCAGATTCTATGGGGCAGGATCTATGGGGCAGAATCTATAAGGCAGGATGTGTGGGTCGGGATCTGTGGGGCAGAATCTATGGGGCAGGGCGATCGATGGGGCAGGATCTATGGGGCAGAATCTATGGGGCAGAGGAATCTCTATTGTACAGGGGGGTCGCTATGGGGCAGGGGGATCTATGGGGCAGGATCTATGGGGCAGGGCGGATCTATGGGGCAGGGGAGGTCCCTATTGTACAGGGGGGGGGTCTCTAAGGGGCAGGATCTGTGGGGCAGGATCTATGGGGCAGGGGATTCTCTATTGTACAGGGGGCTCTCTATGGGGCAGGGAAGGATCTATGGGGCAGGGGGGTCACTATGGGGCAGGATGTGTGGGGTAGGATCTATGGGGCAGGATCTATGGGGCAGGGGGATCTATGGGGCAGGGGGGTCTCTATTGTACAGGGGGGCTCTCTATGGGGCAGGGGGATCTATGGGGCAGGATGTGTGGGGCAGGATCTATGGGGCATTGATCGTGCCCCATAGATTCCCCTTCCCCTTAGAGACCCCCCTGTACAATAGAGAATCCCCTGCCCCATAGATCCTGCCCAACACATCCTGCCCCATAGATCCTGCCCCATAGATCCTGCCCCAGAGATTCTGCCCCATAGAGACCTCCCTGTACAATAGAGACCCCCCTGCCCCATAGATCCTGCCCCACAGATCCTGCCCCACACATTCTGCCCCATAGAGACCCCCCTGCCCCACACATCCTGCCCCACATATCCTGTCCCATAGATCCCCCTTCCCCATAGATCCTGCCCCATAGATTCTGCCCCATAGATCCTGCGCTACACATCCTGCCCCATAGATCCTGCCCCATAGATCCTCCTGCCCCATAGCGACCCCCCTGCCCCATAGATCCTTCCCTGCCCCAAACATCCTGCCCCATAGATCCTGCCCCATAGAGACCCCCCAGCCCCATAGATCCTGCCCCATAGATCCTGCCCCATAGATCCTGACCCACACATCCTGCGCCATAGATCCTGCCCCATAGGTCCCCCTGCCCCACAGATCCTGCCCCATAGATCCCGCCCCATAGCGACCCCCCTGTACCATAGAGACCCCCCTGTACAATAGATCCTGCCCCACACATCCTGCCCCACACATCACCGCTGCTCCATAGGGACCCCCCTGACCCACAGATCCCACCCCACACATCCTGCCCCATAGATCCTGCCCCATAGATCCTGCCCCATAGATCCAGACCAGCACCCCCAAACCAGTATGAACCCCCAATGAAACCAGTACAGAGCCCCTCAAACCAGTACAGACCCCCAGTATAGAGGGGCTCTGTACTGGTTTTATTGGGGTCTGTACTGGTTTGGGGGTGCTGGTCTGGATCTATGGGGCAGGGGAAGCTATGGGGCAGAGTCTATGGGGCAGGATGTGTGGGGCACGGGGGTCTCTATGGGGCAGGGGGATCTATGGGGCAGGATCTATGGGACAGATTCTATGGGGCAGATTCTATGGGGCAGGATGTGTGGGGCGGGGGGGTCCATATTGTACAGGGGGGTCTCTATGGGGCAGGGGGGATGTGTGGGGCAGGATCTATGGGGCAGGCGGATCTATGGGGCTGGATCTGAGGTGCAGGATGTGTGGGGCAGATTCTATGGGGCAGGATCTATGGGGCAGGGGGGTCCCTATTGTACAGGGGGGTCTCTATGGGGCAGGGGGATCTATGGGGCAGGATCTATGGGGCAGGATGTGTGGGGCAGGATATGTGGGGCTGGGTGGTCCCTATTGTACGGGGGGGGGGGCTCTGTGGGGCAGGGAGATCTATGGGGCAGGATCTATGGGGCAGGGGGGTCCCTATTGTACCGGGGGGTCTCTAAAGGGCAGGGGGATCTATGGGGCAGGATGTGTGGGGCAGGGGGTCTCTATGGGGCACAGATCATCCTGACCCATAGACTGACTCATAGTTCTGGGTCCCAGCCCCACACTTATGGGTCCCACCCCCCCACTTATGGGTCCAGCCCCACACTTATGGGTCCCAGCCCCACACTTATGGGTCCCACCCCCACACTTATGGGTCCCAGCCCCCCACTTATGGGTCCAGCCCCCCACTTATGGGTCCAGCTCACAAGGAGGGGGGGAGATGGTGGGGGAGGGGGTCACTGGTGTGGGGCTGGTGTGGGGCAGGATCTATGGGGCAGGATCTATGGGGCAGGGGGATCTATGGGGCAGGATGTGTGGGGCAGGGGGGTCTCTGGTTTGTCTCTCGTGTCCCCCAAACCCCCCAAATTTCTAAAGAATCCGTAAAAAAACCCCCAAAATTCCTTAAAAAATCTTCAAAAATCCCCCAAACTCTTCAAAAAGCCCCAAAAACCCCCAAAATTTCCCCAAAAATTCTTTGAAACCCCAAAAATGTTTAAAAATCCGGAAAAAAAACCCAAAATTCTTAAAAATTGATAAAAATATTTTAAAATTTGGGGAAAAAAACCCCAAAAATCCCTGAAAATGACCCAAAATCCCCCCAAATTAAATGAAATTTCCAAATTGTTTTAAAAATCGGCAGAAAAGAGGAAAAAAAGCTGGAAAATGCCCAAAAAATTTGAGAAATTTTGGAAAAAACCCCAAAATTTTGAAAAATGGTTTAAAAATTTGATGAAAAGCCCCAAAAAACCCAAGAAAAAGACCCCAAAATACCCCAAAATTGAGAAAAAACCCATAAAAATACTTAAAAATTTGGGAAAAATCCTAAAAACCACCCAAAATAGTTTAAAAATCAGGAAAAAAAGCCCAAAATCTTCAAAAATATTTAAAAATCTTAATTAAAGTTTAAGAAAAAGTCATAAAAAGACCCTAAAATACCCCAAAAATGGAAAAAAATCAAAAATATTTAAAATTTAGGGGGAAAAACCCTGGAAAATCACTAAAAAACACCCAAAATACTTGAAATATCAGGAAAAAAACCCTAAAATCCACAAAAATATTAAAGAATCAGGAAAAAAAAACCAAAACTCCCCAAATTTTAAGAATTCGGGGAAAAAAAGACCCAAAAAATCAAAAAAAAATTAAAGAATCAGGAAAAAAACCCAAAAAGTCCCAAAATTTTAAGATTTTAGGAAAAAAACCCCGAAAAATCCATTAAAATATTAAAAAAATCAGGAAAAAATACCCCAAAAATCCATCAACAGACCCCAAAACACCCCAAAATTTAAAAAACCCACTAAAATAATTAAAAATCAGGAAAAATCCTCAAAAAAACCTTAAAATTCCCCCCAAAATGCTTTAAATATCAGGAAAAAAACATGAAATCCACAAAAATATTTAAAGAATGGGAAAAAACAGCCAAAACACCCCCAAATTTTAAGATTTATGGGGAAAATAAACCTAAAAATCCACAAAATTATTGAAAAATCTGGAAAAAACCTCAAAACTCCCAAAATTTTAAGAATTCAGGGGAATAAAAAACTAAAAATCCACAAAATTATTAAAAAATCACAAAAAAACCTCAAAACTCCTAAAATTTTAAGAATTCAGGGAGAAAAAAACCCTAAAAGTCCACAAATTTATTAATGATTCTGGAAAAAAACCCAAAACCCCCAAAATTTTAAGAATTCAGGGAGAAAAAACCCCCAAATACATAAAATTATTAAAAAGAGGAAAAAGCCCCTAAATTTTAAGAATTCAGGGAAAATAAACCCAAACAAATCCAGAAAAATATTTAAAAATCAGAAAAGAGACTTGAAACCCCCCAAATTTTAAGAATTCAGGGGAAAAAAACACTGAAAATCCAAAAAATTATTAAAAAAATCAGGAAAAAACCTCAAAACTCCCAAAATTTTAAGACTTCAGGGAGAAAAAATCCCTAAAAATCCACAGAATTCTTAAAAAATCTGGAAAAAAAACCAAAACCCCCAAAATTTTAAGAATTCAGGGAAAATAAACCCAAAGAATCCACAAAAATATTTAAAAATCATAAAAGAAACTGAACACTCACCCCCCCCCCCCCAAATTTTAAGAATTCGGGGGAAAACAACCCTAAAAATCCACAAAATTATTAAAAAATCTGGAAAAAAACCTCAAAATCCTCAAAATTTTTAGAATTCAGGGAAAAGAAACCCAAAAATACATAAAATTATAAAAAAAATCAGGAAAAAAACCTCCAAAACCCCCCAAATTTTAAGAATTCAGGGAGAAAAATCCCTAAAATTATTGAAAAATCAGGAAAAATCCTCAAAACTCCCAGAATTTTAAGACTTCAGGGAGTAAAAATCCACAAAATTATTAAAAATTCTGGAAAAAAAACCAAAACCCCCAAAATTTTAAGAATTCAGGGGAAAAAAACCTTAAAAATCCACAAAATTATTTAAAAATCAGGAAAAACCCCCAAAACCCCCCAAATTTTAAGAATTCAGGGAAAATAAACCCAAAAATATGTAAAATTATAAAAAAACCAGGAAAAAACCCCCAACCCCCCCAAATTTTAAGAATTCAGGGAAAAAAACCTTTAAAATTCACAAAATTATTAAAAATCTGAAAAAAAAGCCAAAAAAGCCCCAAAATTTTAAGAATTCAGGGAGAAAAATCCCTAAAAATCCACAAAATTATTTAAAAATCAGGAAAAATACCAAAAAAGCCCCAAAATTTTAAGAATTCTGGGAAAAAAAACCAAAATTCCCCAAAAATATTTAAAAATCTGGAAAAAAAACCCCAAAAGCCCCAAAAAGCCCCCAAACCCCCCAGAAAAACAATAAAACTCCCCAAATATTTCAAAATCTGGATTAAAAACCCATTAAAATGCCCCAAAAGCCCCAAAATATTTCAAGAATCCTTAAAAATCACAAAACCCCCTCAAAAAAAAGCCTAAAATAGTAAAAAATCAGGAAAAAGTGGGAAAAAACCTTAAAATTCAAGAAATTGTTTAAAAATGAGGGAAAAAAGGGAAATTGGCTGTAAAAATTCTTAAAAAAACCCAAAAAATATTAAAAAATGGGGAAAAAAAAACAAAAAAGCCACAAAAAAATCCAAATTTTCCAAATTTTTGGCCAAAATTGTGAATTTTTCCCCGTTTTTCCCTCTAAAAATGGGGAATTTGGGGCTGTTTTGTGGGTGAAAAGCCCCAAATTTGGGGTGTTTTGGGTTTGGAACCCCCGTGGGGGGTGGGGGAGGGGAGATGGGGGTGGGGGGAGGGGCGCTGGGCACTTTCACTTCGTGTTTTTTGGGGTTTTTTTTCCTCTTTTCGGGCGGTCGCGGCCCCGGCGCCGACGTCACAGGAAGTGGCCGCTCCCCCCTTTGGCGGCCGCCGCCCGACATGAAGCTCCCGGGGGTCCTGGTCCTGCTGCTCGGTGAGACCCCCCAGCCCCCCCCTCCTCCTCCTCTTCCTCCTCTTCCTCCTCCTCTTTTTCCCCAAAACCCCCCATTTTCCACTCAAAAATCCTCATTTCCCTCCCAAAATCCCCATTTTTCCCCAAAATTCCTCATTTTCCCCAAAAAATCCCCTTTTACCCCCCAAAAAACTCATTTCTCCTCAAAAATCCCCATTTTCCCCCCAAATTCCTCATTTTCCCCCTAGAATCCCCATTTTCCACCCAAAAATCCTCATTTACCCCCAAAATCCCCATTTTCCCCCCAAAATCCCCATTTTCCCCCCTAAACCCCCATTTTCCACCCAAAAATCCTCATTTTCACCCCAAAATCCCCATTTTCCCCCCCAAAATCCTCATTTTCTCCCCAAAAATCCCCATTTTCCACCCAAAAAATCCTCATTTCCCCCCAAATCCCCATTTTCCCCAAAAAATCCCCATTTTCACCAAAAAACCCACATTTCCCCTAAAATCCCCATTTTTCCCCAAAAAATCCTAATTTCTCCCCAAAAATCACCATTTTCACCCAAAATTCCTCATTTCCCCCCAAAACACCAATTTTCAACCCAAAAATCCTCATTTTCTCCCCCAAAATCCCTTTCCCCCCAAAAATCCCCATTTCTCCCCCAAAATCCTTTCTCCCCAAAAATCCCCATTTTCCCCCAAAATTCCTCATTTTCCCCCCAAATCCCCATTTTCCCCCAAACCCCCCATTTTCCACCCAAAAATCCTCATTTTCCCCAAAAAATCCCCTTTTACCCCCAAAAAATCCTTATTTCTCCCCAAAAAACCCCATTTTCCCCCAAAATTCCTCATTTTCCACCCAAAAATCCTCATTTTCTCCCCAAAAATCCCCATTTTCCCCCCAAAAATCCTCATTTCCCCCCCAAATCCCCAATTTCCCCCCGAATCCCCATTTTCCCCCCAAAATCCACATTTTCCACCCAAAAATCCTCATTTTCCCCCCAAAATCCCCATTTTCCCCCCAAAATCCTCATTTCTCCCCAAAATCCCCATTTTCCCCCAAAAAATCCTCATTTCCCCCCCAAAAAACCCCCATTTTCCCCCCAAAATGCCCATTTCCCCCCCAAAACCCCCATTTTCCCCCCAAATTCCTCATTTTCCCCCCAAAATATCCGTTTTCCCCCAAAATTCCTCATTTTTCACCCAAACCCCACGAATTCTCCCCAAAATACTTTTTTTTCCCCAGAAAAACATTCATTTTCCCAAATACCTCCCAATTCTTCCCCAAACCCCATGAATTGTCCCCAAAATATTCAATTTTCCCCTAAAAACCTTTACTTTTCCCCAAAAATACTCATTTTGCCCTCAAAACCTCGTTCATTTCCCCCAAAACCTCCAAAACTTCCCCCAAAACCCAAGGAAAAAACCCCAAAACCTCAAAAAAAACCTCAAAAACCAAATTTACAAAGATTTTTCCTACAAAACGCCCAGATTTTCCCCAAAATATTCATTTTTCACCCCAAAAAATGCAGATTTCTCAAAAAACCCTCTTTTTTTGCCCCAAAATTACTGTTTTTCCACCAAATTCCCTCATTTTTCCCCTAAAATCTTTGGTCTTCTCCAGAAATCTTCTGGTTTCCCCCAAAATTTTCACTTTTCCCCCCAAAATTCTTCCCTTTTCCCCAAAACATCTTCAATTTCCACCCAAAAATCTTCAATTTTCCCCAAAATCTTCACTTTTCCCCCAAAAATCTGCAATTTCTCCCCAAAAAATCTCCCATTTTCCCCAAAATCTTCAACTTTCCCCCAAAATCTTCACTTTTCCCCCAAAATCTTCAATTTTTCCTTAAAAAAATCTTCAATTTTCCTCTAAAATCTTTAATTTCCCCCTAAAATCTTCAATTTTCCCCCAAATTCTTCAATTTCCCCCCAAAATTGTCACTTTTCTCTAAAAAACTTCATATTTTCCCTCAAATTCTTCACTTTTCCTCCAAAATCCTCAATTTTCCCCCAAAAAATCCTCAATTTTCCACCCCAAATCCTCAATTTTCCCATAAAATCTTCAAATTTTAAATAAATCCTCACTTTTCCCCCAAAATCCTCACATTTCCCCCCAAAATAAATCCCTTTTCTCCAAAAATCTTCATTTTCCCCCCAAAAAATCTTCATTTTTCCTAAAAAAATCCTCATTTTCCACTAAAAATCTTCAATTCTTCCCCAAAATCTTCACTATTCCCCCCAAAATCTTCAATTTTCCCCTAAAATCTCCAATTTTCCCCTAAAATCCTCAATTTTCCCCCCAAATTGTCACTTTTCTCTAAAGAATCTCCACATTTTCCCTAAATTTCTTCCCTTTTCCTCCAAAATCCTCCATTTTCCACCCCAAAATCCTCGATTTTCCACCCAAAATCCTCAATTTTCCTATAAAATCTTCAATTTTTTCAAAAAATCCTCATTTTTCCCCCCAAATAAATCCCTTTTCCCCCCAAAATACCCATTTCCACCCCCAAAACCTTCACTTTTTCCCAAAACCACCCGTTTTCACCCCAAACCCTCCATCTCCCACAAGAAAACACTTTTTTTCCACAGATATTTTTCCAAAAACCTTTATTTTTCACCAAAATTGCCCTTTTTTTTGCCAAAATTCTCATTTTTTCCTGAAAATTCACATTTTTTTCCCAAAATTCCCATTTCCCCCCCTAAATTTTGTCCCTTCTCCCCCAAAACTACTGATTTTTGCCCCAAATACCTGGATTTTTTCCCATTTTTTCCCATTTCTCCCCCCATTTCCCCAGTTCTTTCCCAATTTTCTCCCTTTTTTCCCCCAATTTCCTCCTTTTCCCAAAAAAATTCTTCACCTTTTCCCCCATTTTTCCTCTTTCTTCCCCATTTTTCCTCATTTTTTCCCATTTTCCCCCCATTTCCCCCATTTTCTCTTATTTTTTCCCACTTACTCCCAAATTTTCCCCATTTTCTCTCATTTTTCTCCACTTTTTTCCCATTTTCTTTCATTTTTCCCCGATTTTCCCCATTTTTCCTCATATTTTCCCCATTTTTTCCCATTTTCTCTCATTTTCCTCCCATTTTTTCCCATTTTCCCCAATTTTCCCTCATTTTTTCCCATTTGTTTTCATTTTTCCCCATTTCCCCCATTTTTCTCCACTTTTTTCCCATTTTCTTTCATTTTTCCCCAATTTTCCCCATTTTCCCTCATATTTTCCCCATTTTTTCCCATTTTCTCTCATTTTTTCCCACATTTTTTCCCATTTTCCCCAATTTTTCCCCATTTTCTCTCATTTTCCCCCATTTTCTCTCATTTTCCCCCATTTTTCTCATTTTCCCCCTTTTTTTCTCATTTTCTTCCCTATTTTTCCTCATTTTTCCCACTTTCCTCCATTTTTTCCCCATTTGGTTTTCACTTTTCCCCAATTTTCCCCATTTTTCCTCATTTTTCCCATTTTCTCTCAAGTTTCTCCCATTTCCCCCCATTTTTCTCTCATTTTTCCCCATTTTTCCTCATTTTACCCAGTTTTTTCTCATTTTCTTCCCTCTTTTTCCTAATTTTTCCCACTTCCCCCAATTTTTCCCCATTTTTAAATCATTTTTCCACATTTTTCCCATTTTCCTTCTTTTTTCCCCATTTATTTTCATTTTCCCCCAATTTACCCATTTTTCCCCCATTTTTCCCCAATTTTCCCCATTTTTCCCCATTTTCTCTCATGTTTTCCCCATTTTCCCGATTTTTCCTTTTTCCCCATTTTTATCCCATTTTCTCTCATTTTTCACCCATTTTCACCCAATTTTCCCCATTTTCTCTCATTTTTTCCCATTTTTCCTCATTTTCCCAATTTTCCCCATTTTGTCCCCATTTTTTCCGATTTTTCCTCATTTTTCTCAATTTTCCCATTTTGTCCCCATTTTCCCCCATTTTCTCTCATTTTTTCCCCATTTTTTCACCATTTCCCCCCATTTTCCCCTATTTTTCCTCATTTTTACCCATTTTGCCTCATTTTCCCCCATTTTTCCCATTTTTTCTCTATTTCTTCCCTATTTTTCCTCATTTTTCCTCATTTTCCCCTATTTTTCCCCCATTTTTCCTATTTTGTCCCCATTTCCCCCCATTTTTTACCATTTTCTCTCATTTCCCCCCTTTTCTTCCCCATTTTCCCCCATTTTTCCTAATTTTCCCCCATTTCCCCCCAATTTTCCCACATTTTCCCCATTTCTCCCCATTTCCCCCATTTTTCCTCATTTTTCCCATTTTTCCCCATTTTTCCCCATTTCCCCCCAATTTCCCCCCAATTTTCCCAAATTTTCCCCATTTCTCCCCATTTCCCCCCATTTTTCTCATTTTTCCCCATTTTTCCCCATTTCTCCCCAATTTCCCCCCAATTTTTCCCCATTTCCCCCCCAATTTTCCCCCATTTTTCCTCATTTCCCCCATTTTTCCTCATTTTCCCCCATTTTTCCCCATTTCCCCCCAATTTTCCCCCATTTTTCCCCATTTCCCCCCCTTCTTCCCCATTTTTCCCCATTTCCCCCCAATTTTCCCCCATTTTTCCCCATTTCCCCCCCTTCTTCCCCATTTTTCCCCATTTCCCCCCAATTTCCCCCCAATTTTCCCAATTTTTCCCCATTTTCCCCCATTTCCCCCCATTTCCCCCCCATTTCCCCCCATTTCCCCCCCATTTCCACCCCGTCTCCGTCTCTTCCAGCCGCCCTCCGGACCCTCCTGGCCTCATCCCCACCCCCAGGTAACCCCAACCCCCCACTTCCCCCCCACTTCCTCCCCACTTCCCCCAGCCACAGGAAGGGGAACAGGAAGCAGAACCCCCCACAATAGGAAATAGACCCCCACAAGTAGGAAATGGACCCCCCCAAGCAGGAAACAGACGCCCAAACCCAGGAAACAGCCCCCAAACCAGGAAGTAGAACCCCAAACCCAGGAAATAGACCCTAAACCAGGAAGTAGAAGCCTAAAACAGCCTCCAAAGCAGGAAATAGACCCCCAAACACAGGAAATAGACCCCCAAGGCCAGGAAATAGGCCCCAAACCCAGGAAATAGACTTCCAAACCCAGGAATTAAGACCCCAAACCCAGGAAACAGACTCCTAAACCGAGGAAATAGACCCCCAAACCCAGGAAACAGACCCCCAATCCCAGGAAATAGCCCCCAAACCCAGGAAATAGACCCCCAAACCCAGGAAACAGACTCCTAAACCCAGGAAATAGAACTCCAAGCCTAGGAAATAGACCCCAAACAGAGGAAATAGACCCCCAAACCCAGGAAATAGACCCCCAAAGCAGGAAATAAGACCCCTAAACCCAGGAAACAGCCCCCAAACCAGAAATAGAAGCCTAAAACAACCTCCAGAGGAGGAAATAAGATCCCCAAACCCAGGAAATAGACCCCCATACCCACAAAACAGACCCCAAACCAGCAAGTAGAAGCCTAAAACAACCTCCAGAACAGGAAACAGACCCCTAAGCCCAGGAAATAGACCCCTAAACCCAGGAAACAGACTCCTAAACCCAGGAAATAGAACTCCAAGCCTAGGAAATAGACCCCCAAGCCCAGGAAATAGACCCCTAAACCCAGGAAATAGCCCCCAAACGGGGAAGTAGAAGCCTCAAACAATGTCCAAAGCAGGAAATAAGACCCCCAAACCCAGGAAATAGACCCCAAACCCAGGAAATAGACCCCCAAAGCAGGAAATAAGACCCCCTAGCCCAGGAAATAGACCCCAAACCAGGAAGTAGAAGCCTAAAACAGCCTCCAAAGCAGGAAGTAAGACCCTAAACCCAGGAAATAGACCCCAAACCAGGAAGCAGAAGCCTAAAACAACCTCCAAAACAGGAAATAAGAGCCCCAAACCCAAGAAATAGACCCTGAAACACAGGAAATAGACTCCCAAACCCAGGAAATAAGACCCCCCAAACCCAGGAAACAGACCCCCAAACCCAGGAAACAGACCCCCGAACCCAGGAAACAGCCCCAAACCAGGAACCAGAAGCCTAAAACAACCTCCAGAGCAGGAAATAGACCCCCAAAATCCAGGAAATAGGCCCCAAACCCAGGAAATAGACTTCCAAACCCAGGAAATAGACCCCCAAACCCAGGAAATAGACCCTAAAACCCAGGAAATAGACCCCCAAACCCAGGAAACAGACTCCTAAACCCAGGAAATAGACCCCTAAACCCAGGAAACAGACTCCTAAACCCAGGAAATAGACCCCCAAACCCAGGAAACAGACTTCTAAACCCAGGAAATAGACCCCTAAACCCAGGAAATAGACCCTCAAACCCAGGAAACAGCCCCCAAACCCAGGAAATAGAAGCCTGAAACACTCTCCAGAGCAGGAAACAGACCCCCAAACCCAAGAAATAGACCCCCAAGCCCAGGAAATAGACCCCCAAACCCAGGAAAGAGACTCCTAAACCCAGGAAATAGAACTCCAAGCCTAGGAAACAGCCCCCAAACCCAGGAAATAGACCCCCAAACCCAGGAAATAGACCCCCAAAGCAGGAAATAGACCCCCAAACCCAGGAAATAAGAGTCCCAAACCCAGGAAACAGCCCCCAAACCCAGGAAATAGACCCCCAAACCCAGGAAATAGACCCCCTAAGCAGGAAATAGACCCCCAAACCCAGGAAATAAGAGTCCCAAACCCAGGAAATAGACCCCCAAACCCAGGAAATAGACCCCAAACCAAGAAATAGAAGCCCAAAACAACCTCCAAAGCAGGAAATAAGACCCCAAACCCAGGAAATAGCCCCCAAACCCAGGAAGTAGAAGCCTGAAACAACCTCCAGAGCAGGAAATAAGACCCAGAAACCCAGGAAACAGAGTCCCAAACCAGGAAGCAGAAGCATAAAACAACCTCCAGAGCAGGAAATAGACCCCCAAAATCCAGGAAATAGACCCCAAACCCAGGAAATAGACCCCCAAAGCAGGAAATAAGACCCCAAAACCCAGGAAATAGACCCCCAAGGCCAGGAAATAGACCCCCAAACCCAGGAAATAGACCCCCAAACCCAGGAAACAGCCCCCAAACCCAGGAAACAGCCCCCAAACCCAGGAAACAGACCCCCAAACCCAGGAAATAGAGCCCAAACCAGCAAGTAGAAGCCTAAAACAACCTCCAGAACAGGAAACAGACCCCTAAACCCAGGAAATAGACCCCAAACCCAGGAAACAGCCCCCAAAACAGGAAGTAGAAGCATAAAACAATCTCCAAAGCAGGAAATAAGACCCCCAAACCCAGGAAATAGCCCCCAAACCAGGAAGTAGAAGCCTAAAACAGCCTTCAAAGCAGGAAATAGACCCCTAAACCCAGGAAATAGACCCCCAAACCCAGGAAATAGACCCCCAAACCCAGGAAACAGCCCCCAAACCCAGGAAATAGACCCCAAAACCCAGGAAATAGACCCCAAACCAAGAAATAGAAGCCCAAAACAACCTCCAGAACAGGAAACAGACCCCTAAACCCAGGAAATAGACCCCAAAACCCAGGAAATAGACCCCAAACCCAGGAAACAGCCCCCAAAACAGGAAGTAGAAGCATAAAACAATCTCCAAAGCAGGAAATAAGACCCCCAAACCCAGGAAATAGACCCCCAAACCCAGGAAACAGCCCCCAAACCAGGAAGCAGAAGCCTCAAACAACCTCCAGAACAGGAAACAGACCCCTAAACCCAGGAAATAGACCCCTAAACCCAGGAAATAGACCCCAAACCCAGGAAACAGACTCCTAAACCCAGGAAATAGACCCCCAAACCCAGGAAATAGACCCCCAAAGCAGGAAATAGACCCCCAAACCCAGGAAATAGACCCCCAAACCCAGGAAACAGCCCCCAAACCAGGAAGTAGAAGCCTAAAACAACCTCCAGAGGAGGAAATAAGACCCCCAAACCCACAAAACAGACCGCAAACCAGCAAGTAGAAGCCTAAAACAACCTCCAGAGGAGGAAATAGACCCCCAAACCCAGGAAATAGACCCCCAAACCCAGGAAAAAGCCCCCAAGCCCAGGAAATTGACCCCCAAAGCAGGAAACAGACCCCCAAATCCAGGAAATAGCCCCCAAACGGGGAAGTGGAAGCCTCAAACAATGTCCAAAGCAGGAAATTAGACCCCCAAACCCAGGAAATAGACCCCAAACCCAGGAAATAGACCCCCAAAGCAGGAAATAAGACCCCCTAGCCCAGGAAATAGACCCCAAACCAGGAAGTAGAAGCCTAAAACAGCCTCCAAAGCAGGAAGTAAGACTCCTAAACTCAGGAAATAGCCCCCAAACCCAGGAAATAGCCCCCAAACCAGGAAGTAGAAGGGTCAAACAACCTCCAAAGCAGGAAGTAAGACCCCTAAACCCAGGAAATAGACCCCCAAACCCAGGAAATACCCCCCAAACCAGGAAGCAGAAGCCCGAACAACCTCCAAACCAGGAACTAGGAGCTGAAAAGAGGCAGCAAACCCCCCCTCTCTGACTTCCTTCCCCCCCTCCCCCTTTCAATCCCAGCCCCTCCCCTCCCTCCCAACATCACGGTGAGCCCGGTGAAGCTGGAGTACCTGGTGGGGGACGCCGTGAGCCTGGCGTGCGCGGCGCCGCGGACCCCCCACCGGATCCGGGGCTTCCAGTTCTCGGGGAGCGGGGGTTGGGCGGCTGACGTCACCACCAGCAGGAGGAACTCGACCTACAGCTTCGTCATCAGCGGCCCCCGGGACGCGGGGGCCCACACCTGTAGCTACACCCTGACCGACCGCTACCGTAGGGCTTGGAGGTCGAAGGAGAGCAAGGCCATCTTCATCAATGTGAGAGGTAAAAAGGGGGGTGGGGAGGGGTGGGGAGGGGGTGTGGGGGTGCAAGGAGGGTGGGGGGTGGGGGTAAGGGGGCGGGGAGAGGGCGGTGGGGTTGTGAAATGGGGAATGGGGGGGTTTAAGATGGCGGTAGGGTCTCAAAATGGTGGTTGGGGGGGTTCAAGATGGCGGTAGAGGCTCAAAATGGCGGATGGGGGGTTCAAGATGGCGGATGGGGGGTCTAAGATGGCGGTGAGGTCGTAAAATGGTGGTTGGGGGGGTTTAAGATGGTGGATGGGGGTTTCAAGATGGCGGTGGGGTTGTAAAATGGAGAATGGGGGGTTCAAGATGGTGGATGGGGGGTTCAAGATGGCGGTAGAGTCTAAAAATGGCGGGTGGGGGGGTTCAAGATGGCGGTAGAGACTCAAAATGGCGGCTGGTGGGGTTCAAGATGGTGGATGGGGGGTTCAAGATGGTGGATGGGGGGTTCAAGATGGCGGATGGGGGGTCTAAGATGGCGGTGGGGTCGTAAAATGGCGGTTGGGGGGGTTTAAGATGGTGGATGGGGGGTTCAAGATGGCGGTAGAGTCTCAAAATGGCGGGTGGGGGGGTTCAGATGGCGGATGGGGGCTCCAAGATGGCGGTGAGGTCCCCAAGATGGCTGCCAGGTTCCAAGATGGCCGCCAGGGCTTCTCAATAAGGCCGCCAGGCCCCAAAATGGCCGCCAGGGTCCAAAATGGCCGCCGGGGGGGGTCTCAAGATGGCCGCCAGGCCCCAAGATGGCCGCCAGGCCCCAAAATGTCCGCCAGGGGGCGCCCCAAGCAGTCCGCCAGGCCCCAAAATGGCCGCCAGGCCTTCTCAAGATGGCCGCCAGGCCCCAAGATGGCCGCCAGGGTCCAAAATGGCTGCCAGGGCTTCTCAAGATGGCCGCCAGGTCCCCAAATGGCCGCCAGGCCCCAAAATGCCCGCCTGGGGGGGGGTCTCAAGATGTCCACCAGGCCCCAAGATGGCCGCCAGGGTCCAAAATGGCCACCAGGGCTTCTCAATATAGCTGCCAGGGGCCAAGATGGCTGCCAGGTTCTAAAATGGCCGCCTGGGGGGGTCTCAATATGGTCGCCAGGCCCTAAAATGGCCGCCAGGTGACAAAATGGCCGCCTGGGGGGGTCTCAAGATGCCCACCAGGCCCTAAAATGGCCGCCAGGGCTTCTCAAGATGGCCGCCAGGCCCCAAGATGGCCGCCAGTCTCCAACATGTCCTCCCTCCCTCCCCCTCCCCAGACCTTCCCCCCCGCCCCTCCCTGCGCAGCCTCAACACCACGGCGGGCGTGGCCGGGGCCGGCCAATCCCCTTCCTTGCTGTGCTCGGCCCCTCCCCCCGCCGCCGGAAGTGAGGCCGGAACCTCCCCCCGGCGCTTCCGCTTCTACAAAGGAGGAAGTGACGTCAGCGGGGAGGCGGGGGGAACCCACCAATGGCAGCGCGGGCAGCAGGAGGCGGAGCTTCGCCTCCCCAACGTCCAATCGGAAGCCGGGGGCAACTTCAGCTGCCGCTACGAGCAGCTGATTGGTGGACGGTGGCTCCTCTCCTACCCCAGCCAATCGCTGCAGCTCCTGGTCAGAGGTGAGAAGGGGATTGGAGGAGGGGGGGGCGGGGCTTAAGGCAGCGTCAGCCAATCAGAATCCAGAATCAGAAGGGGGGGGGGGGGCCCTTTCCCCCTCTTTGGGGGGGGGGGGGGGTGTTGATTGGGGCCTTGATTGGCTTCATTAAAGGCTAATTAAACGCTAATTAAAAGCTTCTTTGAGGAAATCGGTTCCTGATTCGCCTTGATTTGACTAATTAACCCTCATTTGCATAATAAGAGGCCTTAATTAGACCTTAATTGGGTTCAATTGCCCCAAATCCTCGTTAATTTGCCCCAAATCCTCATTAATTTGCCCCAAATCCTCCCTAATTAGACACAAATCTGTCTTAATTTGCATGAATCAACGTTAATTAGAAGGATTTAGCACTTAATTGGACTAATTAGGCCCTTAATTAGCCCTTAATTGGGCTTAATTTGCCCCAAATCCTCATTAATTGCACCCAAATCCTCATTAATTAGCCCTAAATCCT
This sequence comes from Gallinula chloropus, assembly GCF_964237585.1. Taxonomy (NCBI): domain Eukaryota; kingdom Metazoa; phylum Chordata; class Aves; order Gruiformes; family Rallidae; genus Gallinula; species Gallinula chloropus. Next base: position 41,360 of record NW_028168400.1, read on the forward strand.
CCCTAATTAGACCCAAATCTGCCTTGATTTGCCCTAATTTGCACTAATCAACATTAATTAGATCGATTTAGGCCTTAATTTGGCTAATTAGACCCTTAATTAGACCTTAATTGGGTTCAATTGCCCCAGATCCTCATTAATTGCACCCAAATCCTCATTAATTAGCCCTAAATCCTCCCTAATTAGACCCAAATCTGCCTTGATTTGCGCTAATTTGCATGAAGCAACATTAATTAGAAGGATTTAGCCCCTAATTGGGCTAATTAGGCCCTTAATTAGTCCTTAATTGGGATTAATTTGCCCCAAATCCTCATTAATTTGCCTCAAATTCTCCTTAATTTGCCCTTAATCCTCATTAATTGGCCCTAAGTCCTCCCTAATTAGACACAAATCTGTCTTAATTTGCATGAATCAACGTTAATTAGAAGGATTTAGCCCTTAATTGGGCTAATTAGGCCCTTAATTAGTCCTTAATTGGGTTTAATTTGCCCCAAATCCTCGTTAATTTGCCCCAAATCCTCATTAATTAGCCCTAAATCCTCCCTAATTAGACACAAATCTGTCTTAATTTGCATGAATCAACGTTAATTAGAAGGATTTAGCCCTTAATTGGGCTAATTAGGCCCTTAATTAGTCCTTAATTGGGTTTAATTTGCCCCAGATCCTCGTTAATTTGCCCCAAATCCTCATTAATTAGCCCTAAATCCTCCCTAATTAGACATAAATCTGTCTTAATTTGCATGAATCAACGTTAATTAGAATGAATAAGCCTTAATTGGCCTAACTAGACAATTAGCCCTTAATTGGGCTTAACTTGCCCCAAATCCTCATTAATTTGCCCCAAATCCTCAATAATTAGCCCTAAATCCTCGTTAATTGGACCCAAATCTGCCTTCATTTGCCCTAATTTGCACTAATCAACATTAATTAGATCGATTTAGGCCTTAATTTGGCTAATTAGACCCTTAATTAGCCCGTAATTGGGCTTAATTTGCCCCAAATCCTCGTTAATTTGCCCCAAATCCTCATTTATTAGCCCTAAATCCTCCCTAATTAGACCCAAATCTGCCTTGGTTTGCGCTAATTTGCACTAATCAACGTTAATTAGATCGATTTAGACCTTAATTTGGCTAATTAGACCCTTAATTAGCCTGTAATTGGGCTTCATTAGCCCCAGATACTCATTAATTGCACCCAAATCCTCATTAATTAGCCCTAAATCCTAATTAGACCCAAATCTGCCTTGATTTGCCCTAATTTGCACTAATCAACATTAATTAGATCGATTTAGGCCTTAATTAGGTTAATTAGACCCTTAATTAGAATGGGTGGGGGTAAAATTCTCCTTAATTTGCTCCAAATCCTCATTAATTAGCCCCAAATCCTCCCTAATTAGACCCAAATCGTCCTTCATTTGCGCTAATTCGCATGAATCAACGTTAATTAGAAGGATTTAGCCCCTAATTGGGCTAATTAGACCCTTAATTAGAAGCAATTGGGCTAAATCCTCTTTAATTTGCCCCAAATCCTCATTAATTTGCCCCAAATCCTCATTAATTAGCCCTAAATCCTCCCTAATTAGACCCAAATCTGCCTTGATTTGCCCTAATTTGCACTAATCAACATTAATTAGATCGATTTAGGCCTTAATTAGGTTAATTAGACCCTTAATTAGTCCTTAATTAGCACTTAATTGGGTTTAATTTGCCCCAAATCCGCATTAATTTGCCCTAAATCTTCGTTAATTGGACCCAAATCTGCCTTGATTTGCCTTAATTTGCATGAATCAACGTTAATTAGAATGATTTAGCCCTAAATTGGGCTAACTAGACACTTAATTAGTCCTTAATTGGGCTTAATTTGCCCCAAATCCTCATTAATTTGCCCCAAATCCTTATTAATTAGCCCTAAAACCTCCCTAATTAGACCCAAATGTGCCTTGATTTGCCCTAATTTGCACTAATCAACATTAATTAGATCGATTTAGTGCTTAATTGGGCTAATTAGACCCTTAATCAGACACAATTAGGATAAAATCCTCCTTAATTTGCCCCAAATCCTCATTAATTAGCCCTAAATCCTCCCTAATTAGACCCAAATCTGCCTTGATTTGCCCTAATTTGCACTAATCAACATTAATTAGATCGATTTAGGCCTTAATTAGGTTAATTAGACCCTTAATTAGAATGGGTGGGGGTAAAATTCTCCTTAATTTGCTCCAAATCCTCATTAATTAGCCCTAAATCCTCCCTAATTAGACCCAAATCTGCCTTGATTTGAGCTAATTTGCATGAATCAACGTTAATTAGAAGGATTTAGCCCCTAATTGGGCTAACTAGACCCTTAATTAGCCCGTAATTGGGCTTAATTTGCCCCAAATCCTCATTAATTGGATCAAATCTGCCTTGATTTGCCTTAATTTCCGTGAATCAACGTTAATTAGAATGATATAGCCCCTAATTGGGCTAATTAGACCCTTAATTAGTCCTTAATTACCCTTAAACCCCCTTAATTACCCCTAATCACCCTTAATTACCCCCAATCCCTCCTTAATTACCCCCAATCCCCCCGTAATTACCCCTAATGACTATTAAAACCCCTTAATTACCCTTAAGCCCCCCTTAATTACCGTTAACACCCC
>NW_028168400.1:44200-87200 GCF_964237585.1 Gallinula chloropus
CGTTTAATGCCCCTTTGAGGGGGTTTAATGCTCCTGGGGGGGATTTATTGCCCCTTGGGGGGGGGTTTTGCCCCTTGAGGGGGGTTATTGCCCCTTAGAGGGGGTTTATTGCCCCTTGGGGGGGGTTTAATGCCCCTTGAGGGGGGTTTAAAGCCCTTAGAGGGGGTTTATTGCCCCTTGTGGTGGGTTTATTGCCCCTTAGGGTGGGTTTAATGCCCTTGAGAGGGTTTATTGCCCCTTGGGGGGGTTTATTGCCCCTTGTGGTGGGTTTATTGCCCCTTGGGGGGGGTTTATTGCCCCATGGGAGGGGTTTATTGCCCCTTGGGGGGGTTTATTGCCCCTTGGGGGGGTTTATTGCCCCTTGGGGGGGTTTAATGCCCCTTGAGAGGGTTTATTGCCCCCGGGGGGGGTTTAATGCCCCGGGGGGAGTTATTGCCCCCGGGGGGGGTTGTTGGGGGGGTTCCTGCGGTGACGTCAGCAGGGGGCGCTGTGACGTCACTGCCTCAGGGCGCCCCGGCGCTGACGTCACCCATGGGGTAGGCGGCGCCCTCGTCGCGGTCGCGCAGCCACCGCCAGGAGGCGCGAGCTGGGGGGGGGGGAGGGGCAATTGGGGGGTCAGAGGGGGTGGGGGAGGGGTCAGAGGGGTGGGGGAGGGGCGGTTGGGTGGGGGAGGGGTCAGGGGGGTGGGGGAGGGGCAGTTGGGGGTTGGGGAGGGGGAGTTGGGGGTGGGGAAGGGGGAATTGGGGTTCTGGGGGGTGGGGGAGGGGCAATTGGGGGGTGGGGGAGGGGCGGTTGGGGGCTGGAGGTGGGGGAATTTTGGGGGTCAGAGGAGTGGGGGAGGGGCAGTTGGAGGTCTGAGGGGGTGGGGGAGGGGCAGGTGGGGGGTGGGGGAGGGGGAATTGGGGGGTGGGGGTGGGGGAGGGGCGATTGGGTGGGGGAGGGGCAGGTGGGGGTGGGGGAGGGGCAGGTGGGGGTGGGGGAGGGGCGATTGGGGGTCTGGGGGGTGGGGGAGGGGCGATTGGGTGGGGGAGGGGCAGGTGGGGGTGGGGGAGGGGCAGGTGGGGGTCTGGGGGGAGTCTGGGGAGTGGGGGAGGGGGAATTGGGGGAGGGGGAGGGGGAATTGGTCTGGGGGGAGGGGCAATTGGGGGGTCAGAGGGGTGGGGGAGGGGCAGGTGGGGGTGGGGAGGGGCAGCTGGGGGGTCTGAAGGGTGGGGGAGGGGCAGTTGGGTGGTGGGGGAGGGGCAGTGGGGGGTGGGGAGGGGCAGTTGTGGGGTGGGGGAGGGGCAATTGGGGGGTCTGGGGGTGGGGGAGGGGCAATGGGGTGGGGGAGGGGCAGTTGGGGGTCGGGGGTGGGGGGAGGGGCAATTGGGGGGGTATGAGGGGTGGGGAGGGGCAGTTGGGGGTTCTGGGGGTTGGGGGAGGGGCAGTTGGGGTGGAGGAGGGGGAATTGGGGAGGGGGAGGGGAAAATGGGGGTGGGGGAGGGGGACTTGGGGGGTGGGGGAGGGGCAATTGGGGGGTCTGGGTGGTGGGGGGAGGGGCAGTTGGGGGGTCAGAGGGGGTGGGGGAGGGGCGATTGGGGTGTGGGGGAGGGGGAATTGGGGGCCTGGGGGGTGGGGGAGGGGCAGTTGGGGGGTCAGAGGGGGTGGGGGAGGGGCGATTGGGGTGTGGGGGAGGGGGAATTGGGGGCCTGGGGGGTGGGGGAGGGGCAGTTGGGGGGTCATGGGGGTGGGGGAGGGGCAATTAGGGGTGGGGGAGGGGCAGTTGGGGGTGGGGATGGGACCTGGGGGGTGGGGGAGGGGGGATTGGGGTGTGGGGGAAGGGCAATTTGGGGGTCTGAGGGTGGGGGAGGGGCAGTTGGGTTGGGGGAGGGGCAAATGAGGGTGGGGGAGGGGCAGTTGGGGGTCTGAGGGGGTTGGGGGAGGGGTCAGAGGTGGTGGGGGAGGGGCAGTTGGGGTGGGGGAGGGGCAATTAGGGGTCTGAGGGGTGGGGGATGGGGAATTGGGGGTCTGGGGGGTGGGGGAGGGGCAATTGGGGGTGGGGGAGGGGCAGTGGGGGGGTCTGGGGGGGTCAGGGGGGTGGGGGAGGGCAGTTGGGGGTGGGGGAGGGGCAATTAGGGGTCTGAGGGGTGGGGGAGGGGCAATTGGGGTATCTGGGGGTGGGGGAGGGGCAATTGAGGGGTGGGGGAGGGGCAGTTGGGGTGGGGGAGGGGCAGTTGGGGGTGGGGGAGGGGCAATTAAGGGGTGGGGGAGGGGCAGTTGTGGGGGGTCTCTGACCTCTCCTCCTCCTCCTCCATCCCCAGGCAGCCAATGGCAGGAGCAGCAGCAGCAGCAGCGCCCCCGCCCCGCCCGCGGCCAATGGGAGCCAGAGCTGGGACCCGCCTGCGCCAGAGAGAGGCTGAGAGCCCAGAGAGAGGCTCAGACCCGCCCCCCGCCCCAGAGAGAGGCTGAGAGCCCAGAGAGAGGCTCAGACCCGCCCCCCGCCCCAGAGAGAGGCTGAGACCCGCCCCCAGAGCCAGAATGAGGCTGAGACGCCAGAGAGAGGCTGAGACCCGCCCCCCAGAGCCAGAGAGAGGCTGAGACGCCAGAGAGAGGCTGAGACCCGCCCCCCAGAGCCAGAGAGAGGCTGAGACGCCAGAGAGAGGCTGAGACCCGCCCCCCGTCCCAGAGAGAGGCTGAGAGCCCAGAGAGAGGCTGAGACCCACCCCCTGAGCCAGAGAGAGGGTGAGAGACGCCCCACCCACCCCCCCCCCCCCAGCCCTCCCAGCCCTGGTGGGGGAGGGGAAAGAAGATGGCGGCTGGAGGAGGAGGAGGAGGAGGCGCAGAGCCAAGATGGCGGCTGGAAGTTGCGGTAGGAGCCAAGATGGCGGCCGGAAGTGGAGTTGCAGAGCCAAGATGGCGGCGCCCAGTGGCAGCAGAACCAAGATGGAGGCGCCCATGGGCAGTAGGAGCCAAGATGGCGGCCGGAAGTGCAGGAGGAGGAGGCACAGAGCCAAGATGGCGGCCGGAAGTGGCTTAGCAGGGCCAAGATGGCGGCGCCCAGCAGCAGCAGAGCCAAGATGGCGGCCGGAAGTGCAGGAGGAGGAGCCGGAGGAGCCAAGATGGTGCCACCCAGAGGCAGCAGAGCCAAGATGGCGGCCGGAAGTGGCCTGTCAGCGCCAAGATGGCAGCCAGAAGTAGTAGTAGTAGCCAAGATGGCGCCGCCCAGAAGTAGGAGCCAAGATGGCGGCCGGAAGTGGAGTAGTGGAGCCAAGATGGCAGCGCCCAGCAGCAGTAGGAGCCAAGATGGCGGCCGGAAGTAGCCTAGCAGAGCCAAGATGGCGGCGCCCAGCAGCAGCAGGAGCCAAGATGGCGGCCAGAAGAGGAGGTAGAGGAGCCAAGATGGTGTCCAGAGGAGGCACAGAGCCAAGATGGCGGCCGGAAGTGGAGCAGCAGAGCCAAGATGGCGGCGCCCAGCAGCACCAGAGCCAAGATGGCGGCCGGAAGTGCAGGAGGAGGAGGCAGAGGAGCCAAGATGGAGCCACCCAGAGGCAGTAGGAGCCAAGATGGCGGCCAGAAGAGGAGGTAGAGGAGCCAAGATGGCGGCGCCCAGCGGCAGCAGAACCAAGATGGTGGCGGCCAGAGGCAGTAGGAGCCAAGATGGCGGCTGGAGGAGCGGGAGGAGGAGGCACAGAGCCAAGATGGCGACCGGAAGTGGAGTAGCAGAGCCAAGATGGTGGCCGGAAGTTGCGGTAGGAGCCAAGATGGCGGCGCCCAGAGGCAGCAGGATCCAAGATGGCGGCGTCCAGCAGCAGTAGGAACCAAGATGGCGGCCGGAAGTGGCCTAGCAGAGGCAAGATGTCGGCCGGAAGTGGCCTAGCAGAGCCAAGATGGCGGCGCCCAGCGGCAGCAGAGCCAAGATGTCGGCCGGAAGTGGCGTGTCAGCGGCAAGATGGCGCCCGGAAGGGGAGTCTCACCGTGGGGGCGCAGGCGCAGGGCTGGGCTGGGCGGGGAGGCGACCCAGGCCCCGCCCACCATCTCCAGCAGGCGGCAGCGGAAGGCCCCGCCCACCCCGGGGGGCAGGACGAGGCTGGCCACGCCCCCGGCCTCGCTCTGGCGCCAGGCCCCGCCCTCCTGCTGCCCCCCCCCCGCCCCCCCCCCCCAGCTCCGCCCCGTCCCGGTAGAACCGGAAGCGGGTGGGGAAGGGGGAGGGGGAGGGGGAGGGGGAGGAGGAGGGGGAGGGGGCGGGGCCGCAGCGCAGCGTCACGGCCTCGTTCTCAGCCACCAATCCCCCGGCGGGGAGGGACCAGAGGGAGGGAGCCGGGGGAGGGGCTGCGGGGGGGGGGAACAAGGTTAATTAGGGGGTAATTAGGGGGGTTTTGGGGGTAATTAAAGGGTTTTGAGGGTAATTAAGGGGGTTTTAAGGGTAATTAGGGGTTAATTAGGGGTAATTAAGGGTCATTAAGGGTAATTAAGGGGGTTTTGAGGGTAATTAGGGGTAATTAAGGGGGTTTTGGGGTAATTAAGGGGTTTTAAGGCTAATTAGGGGTAATGAAGGGGGTTTTGGGGGTAATTAGGGGTAATTAAGGGGGTTTGAGGGTAATTAAGGGGGTTTTGAGGGTAATTAAGGGGTAATTAAGGGGTTTTTAGGGCAATTAAGGGGGTTTTAAGGGTAATTAAGGGGTAATTAAGGGGTTTTGGAGGGTAATTAAGGGGTTTTGAGGCTAATTGGGGGTTAATTAGGGGTAATTAAGGGTCATTAAGGGTAATTAAGGTGGTTTGAGGGTAATTAGGGGTAATTAAGGGTCATTTAAGGTAATTAAAGGAGTTTGAGGGTAATTAAGGGGGTTTTAAGGGTAATTTGGGGTAATTAAGGGGGTTTGGGGGGTAATTAAGGGGGTTTTAAGGGGAATTAGGGGTAATTAAGGGGGTTTGAGGCTAATTAAGGGGGTTCTGAGGGTAATTAAGGGGTTTTAAGGGTAATTAGGGGTAATTAAGGGGGGTTTGGGGGTAATTAAGGGGATTTTAAGTTAATTAGGGGTTTATTAGGGGTAATTAAGGGTCATTAAGGGTAATTAAGGGGTTTTTAGGGGAATTAAGGGGGTTTTGAGGGTAATTAGGTGTAATTAAGGGAGGTTTTGGGGGTAATTAGGGGTAATTAAGGGGGTTTGAGGATGATTAAGGGGGTTTTGAGGGTAATTAAGGGGGTTTTAAGGGTAATTTGGGGTAATTAAGGGGGTTTTGGGGGTAATTAAGGGGTTTTAAGGGTAATTTGGAGTAATTAAGGGGTTTTAAGGCTAATTAGGGGGAATTAAGGGGGTTTTGAGGGTAATTAAGGGGTATTTAAGGATAATTAGGGGTAATTAAGGGGGGTTGAGGGGAATTAGGGGTAATTCAGGGGAGTTGAGGGTAATTAAGGGTAATTAAGGGGGGGTTTGGGGGTAATTAAGGGTAATTAAGGGGATTTGAGGGGTAATTAGGGGTAATTAAGGGGGTTTGAGGGTAATTAAGGGGGTTTTGGGGGTATTTAGGGTAATTAAGGGGGTTTGAGGGTAATTAAGGGGGTTTTAATGCTATTTAGGGGTAATTAAGGGGGGATTGGGGGTAATTATGGGGAATTAAGGGGAATTAAGGGGGTTTTAGGGTAATTAAGGGGGTTTAAGGGTAATTAGGGGTAATTAAGGGGGTTTTGGGGATGATTAAGGGGTTTTAAGGCTAATTGGGGTAATTAAGGGGGTTTTAAGGGTCATTAAGGGTAATTAAGGGAGTTTGAGGACAATTAAGGGGTTTTAAGGGTAATTAGGGGGAATTAAGGGGGTTTGAGGGGTAATTAAGGGGTTTTAAGGATAATTAGGGGTAATTAAGGGGGTTTGAGGGGAATTAGGGGTAATTAAGGGGAATTGAGGGTAATTAAGGCTAATTGAGGGGGGTTAAGGGTAAGTAAGGGGGGTTCAAGGGTAATTAAGGGGGTTTGAGGGTAATTAAGGGGTTTAAGTGTAATTAAGGGGGGTTTAAGGGTAATTAGGGGTAATTAAGGTGGTTTGAGGGTAATTAAGGGGGGTTCAAGGGTGATTAATGGGGTTTTTAGGCTAATTAGGGGTAATTAAGGGGGTTTTGAGGGTAATTTGGGGTAATTAAGGGGGGTTTTGGGGGTAATTAGGGGGAATTAAGGGGGTTTTGGGGTAATTAAGGGAGTGTGAGGGTAATTAGGGGTGATTAAGGGGAGTGGAGGGGAATTAAGTGGTTTTAAGGGTAATTAGGGGTAATTAAGGAGGGTTTTGGGGGTAATTAGGGGTAATTAAGGGGGGTTTGGGGGTAATTAGGGGTAATTGAGGTGGTTTGAGGCTAATTAAGGGGGTTTTAAGGCTAATTGGGGTAATTAAGGGGGAATGGGGTAATTAAGGCTGATTAAGGGGGGTTAAGGGTAATTAAGGCGGGGCTTAAGGATAATTAAGGGGGTTTTAAGGGCAATTAGGGGTAATTAAGGGAGTTTGAGGGGCAATTGGAGTAGTTGAGGTGGTTTGAGTCTAATTAAGGGGGCTTTAAGGTTAATTAGGGGTTAATTAGGGGTAACTAAGGGGGTTTAAGGGTAATAAAGGGGGTTTTAAGGGTAATTAGGGGTACTTAAGGGGGGGTTTGGGGGTAATTGGGGTAATTAGGCGGAATTAAGGGGAATTAAGGGGGTTTTAAGGTAATTAGGGGTAATTAAGGGTAATTAAGGGGGTTTAAGGGTAATTATGGGGTTTTAAGGCTAATTAGGGGTAATAAGGCGGGTTTGGGGGATAATTAATGGGTTTTATGGCTAATTAGGGGTAATTAGGGGGGTTGAGGGTAATTTAGGGGGGTTTCAGGGTAATTAAGGTGGTTTGAGGCTGATGAAGGGGGTTTGAGGGTAATTAAGTGGGTTTTAAGGCTAATTGGGGGTAAATATGGGGGCTTGGGGGTAATTAAGGGGGGTTTGTGGGTAATTAAGGGGTTTTAAGGCTAATTAGGGCGCATTAAGGGAGGTTGAGGGTAATTAAGGGGGTTTCCAGGGTAACTAGGGGTGACTAAGGGGGGGTTGAGGGTAATTAAGGCTAATTAAGGGGGGTTAACGGTAATTAAGGGGGGGCTTAAGGGTAATTAAGGGGGTTTTAATGGTCATTGGGGTAATTACGGGGGGATTGGGGGTAATTAAGGAGGGATTGGGTGTAATTAAGGGTGTTTAGGGGTAATTAAGGGGGTTTAAGGGTAATTAAGGACTAATTAAGGGTCTAATTAGCCCAATTAGGGGCTATATCGTTCTAATTAACGTTGATTCACGCAAATTAAGGCAAATCAAGGCAGATTTGATCCAATTAATGAGGATTTGGGGCAAATTAAGCCCAATTAAGGGCTAATTAAGTGTCTAATTAGCCCAATTAGGGGCTAAATCATTCTAATTAACGTTGATTCATGCAAACTAAGGCAAATCAAGGCAGATTTGGGTCTAATTAGGGAGGATTTAGGGCTAATTAATGAGGATTTGGGGCAAATTAGTATTTAGCTCCAATTAATGAGGATCTGGGGCAAATTAAGCCCAATTACGGGCTAGTTAAGGGCCTAATTAGCCCAATTAAGGGCTAAATCCTTCTAATTAACGTTGATTCATGCAAATTAGCGCAAATCAAGGCAGATTTGGGTCTAATTAGGGAGGATTTAGGGCTAATTAATAAGGATTTGGGGCAAATTAAACCCAATTAAGTGCTAATGAAGGACTAATTAAGGGTCTAATTAACCTAATTAAGGCCTAAATCGATCTAATGAATGTTGATTAGTGCAAATTAGGGCAAATCAAGGCAGATTTGGGTCTAATTAGGGAGGATTTAGGGCTAATTAATGAGGATTTGGGGCAAATTAATGAGGATTTGGGGCAAATTAAGCCCAATTAAGGGCTAATTAAGGGTCTAATTAGACAAATTAAGGTCTAAATCGATCTAATTGATGTTGATTAGTGCAAATTAGTGCAAACCAAGGAAGATTTGGGTCTAATTAGGGAGGATTTAGGGCAAATTAATGAGGATTTGGGGCAAATTAACGAGGATCTGGGGCAAATTAAACCCAATTAAGGACTAATTAAGGGCCTAATTAGCCCAATTAAGGGCTAAATCCTTCTAATTAACGTTGATTCATGCAAATTAAGACAGATTTGTGTCTAATTAGGGAGGACTTAGGGCCAATTAATGAGGATTAAGGGCAAATTAAGGAGAATTTGAGGCAAATTAATGAGGATTTGGGGCAAATTAATCCCAATTAAGGACTAATTAAGGGCCTAATTAGCCCAATTAGGGGCTAAATCATTCTAATTAATGTTGATTCATGCAAATTAGCGCAAATCAAGGCAGATTTGGGTCTAATTAGGGAGGATTTAGGGCTAATTAATGAGGATTTGGGGCAAATTAAAGAGGATTTAGCCCAATTGCTTCTAATTAAGGGTCTAATTAGCCCAATTAGGGGCTAAATCCTTCTAATTAACGTTGATTCATGCGAATTAGCGCAAATGAAGGACGATTTGGGTCTAATTAGGGAGGATTTAGGGCTAATTAATGAGGATTTGGGGCAAATTAGGATTTAGCTCCAATTAATGAGGATCTGGGGCAAATCAAGCCCAATTAAGGGCTAATTAAGGGTCTAATTAGCCCAATTAAGGGCTAAATCATCTTAATTAACGTTGATTCATGCAAATTAGCGCAAATCAAGGCAGATTTGGGTCTAATTAGGGAGGTTTTAGGGCTAATTAAAGAGGATTTGGGGCAAATTAAGGAGGATTTCAGGCAAATTAATGAGGATTTGGGGCAAATTAAGCCCAATTACGGGCTAATTAAGGGTCTAATTAGCCCAATTAAGGGCTAAATCATTCTATTTAACGTTGATTCATGCAAATTAAGGCAAATCAAGGCAGATTTGGGTCCAATTAACGAAGATTTAGGGCAAATTAATGCGGATTTGGGGCAAATTAAACCCAATTAAGTGCTAATTAAGGACTAATTAAGGGTCTAATTAACCTAATTAAGGCCTAAATCGATCTAATTAATGTTGATTAGTGCAAATTAGGGCAAATCAAGGCAGATTTGGGTCTAATTAGGGAGGATTTAGGGCTAATTAATGAGGATTTGGGTGCAATTAATGAGGATTTGGGGCAAATTAAGCCCAATTAAGGGCTAATTAAGGGTCTAATTAGCCCAATTAGGGGCTAAATCATTCTAATTAACGTTGATTCATGCAAATTAGCGCAAATCAAGGCAGATTTGGGTCTAATTAGGGAGGATTTAGGGCTAATTAATGAGGATTTGGGGCAAATTAACGAGGATCTGGGGCAAATTAAACCCAATTAAGGACTAATTAAGGGCCTAATTAGCCCAATTAAGGGCTAAATCCTTCTAATTAACGTTGATTCATGCAAATTAAGACAGAGTTGTGTCTAATTAGGGAGGATTTAGGGCTAATTAATGAGGATTTGGGTGCAATTAATGAGGATCTGGGGCAATTGAACCCAATTAAGGTCTAATTAAGGCCTCTCATTATGCAAATGAGGGTTAATTAGTCAAATCAAGGCGAATCAGGAGCCGATTTAATCAAGAAAGCTTTTAATTAGCGTTTAATTAGCCTTTAATGAAGCCAATCAAGGCCCCAATCAACACCCACCCCCCCCCCAAAGAGGGGGAAAGGGTCGTCGTCCCCCCCCCCCCTTCTGATTCTGGATTCTGATTGGCTGACGCTGCCATAAGCCCCGCCCCCCCCTCCTCCAATCCCCTTCTCACCTCTGACCAGGAGCTGCAGCGATTGGCTGGGGTAGGAGAGGAGCCACCGTCCACCAATCAGCTGCTCGTAGCGGCAGCTGAAGTTGCCCCCGGCTTCCGATTGGACGTTGGGGAGGCGAAGCTCCGCCTCCTGCTGCCCGCGCTGCCATTGGTGGGTTCCCCCCGCCTCCCCGCTGACGTCACTTCCTCCTTTGTAGAAGCGGAAGCGGCGGGGGGAGGTTCCGGCCTCACTTCCGGCGGCGGGGGGAGGGGCCGAGCACAGCAAGGAAGGTGATTGGCCGGCCCCGGCCACGCCCGCCGTGGTGTTGAGGCTGCGCAGGGAGGGGCGGGGGGGGAGGTCTGGGGAGGGGGAGGGAGGAGATGTTGGACACTGGCGGCCATCTTGGGACCTGGCAGCCATATTGAGAAGCCCTGGCGGCCATTTTAGAACCTGGCGGCCATCTTGAGACCCCCCCTGGTGGACATTTTGGACCCTGGTGGCCATCTTGGGGCCTGCTGGACATCTTGAGACCCCCCCCGGCGGCCATTTTGGACCCTGGCGGCCATTTTGGGACCTGGTAGCCATATTGAGAAGCCCTGGCGGCCATCTTGGGGCCTGGCAGCCATATTGAGACCCCCCCAGGCGGCCATTTTAGAACCTGGCGGCCATCTTGGGGCCTGGCGGCCATCTTGAGAAGCCCTGGCGGCCATTTTGGGGCCTGGCAGACTGCTTGGGGCGCCCCCTGGCGGCTATTTTGAGGCCTGGCGGCCATTTTAGGGCCTGGCGACCATATTGAGACCCCCCCAGGCGGCCATTTTAGAACCTGGCAGCCATCTTGGCCCCTGGCGGCCATGTTGAGAAGCCCTGGCGGCCATCTTGGGGCCTGGCAGCCATCTTGAGACCCCCCTGGTGGACATTTTGGACCCTGGTGGCCATCTTGGGGCCTGGCGGCCATCTTGAGACCCCCCCTGGCGGCCATTTTGGACCCTGGCGGCCATTTTGGGGCCTGGCGGACATATTGAGAAGCCCTGGCGGCCATCTTGGGACCTGGCAGCCATATTGGGGACCTCACCGCCATCTTGGAGCCCCCCAACCGCCATCTTGTACTCCCCCAGCCGCCATTTTGAGCTTCTACCGCCATCTTGAACCCCCCATCCATCATCTTGAACCCCCCCATTCTCCATTTTGAGACTCTGCCGCCATCTTGAACCCCCCATTCTCCATTTTACAACCCCACCGCCATCTTGAACCCCCCCAACCACCATTTTGAGCCTCTACCGCCATCTTGAACCCCCCATCCACCATCTTAAACCCCCCCATTCTCCATCTTACAACCCCACCGCCATCTTGGACCCCCTAACCTCCATCTTGAAACCCCCATCCACCATCTTGAACCCCCCATCCACCATTTTGAGCCTCTACCGCCATCTTGGACCCCCCATCCACCATCTTAAACCCCCCCAACCACCATTTTGAGACTCTGCCGCCATCTTAGAGACCCCAACCGCCATCTTAAAACCCCCGTCCGCCATCTTGAATCCCCCATCCACCATCTTAAACCCCCCATTCTCCATTTTACAACCCCACCGCCATCTTGAACCCCCAGCCGCCATCTTGAACCCCCCATCCACCATCTTAAACCCCCCCAACCGCCATTTTACGACCCCACCGCCATCTTAGACCCCCATCCACCATCTTGAACCCCCCCATCCACCATATTGAACCCCCCACCCGCCATTTTACGACCCTACCGCCATCTTGAACCCCCCATCCACCATCTTGAAACCCCAAACCGCCATTTTGAGTCTCTACCGCCATCTTGAACCCCCCATCCACCATCTTAAACCCCCCCAGCCGCCATTTTGAGCCTCTACCGCCATCTTGAACCCCCCATCCACCATCTTGAACCCCCCATCCACCATCTTAAACCCCCCCATCCACCATTTTACAACCCCACCGCCATCTTAGACCCCCATCCGCCATCTTGAACCCCCATCCACCATCTGAAACCCCCCCAACCGCCATTTTGAGACCCTACCGCCATCTTGAACCCCCCATCCACCATCTTAAACCCCCCAACCGCCATTTTACGACCCCACCGCCATCTTAGACCCCCCATCCGCCATCTTGAACCCCCCATCCACCATCTTGAACCCCCCATCCACCATCTTAAATCCCCCATCCACCATCTTGAAACCCCAAACCGCCATTTTGAGTCTCTACCGCAATCTTGGACCCCCCATCCGCCATCTTGAACCCCCCCATCCACCATCTTAAACCCCCCATCCGCCATTTTGAGACTCTACCGCCATCTTGAACCCCCCCAACCACCATTTTACAACCCCACCGCCATCTTGAACCCCCCCAACTGCCATTTTGAGCCTCTACCGCCATCTTAAACCCCCCCATTCTCCATTTCACAACCCCACCGCCCTCTCCCCCCACCCCTTACCCCCACCCCACACCCCCTCCCCCCCTCCCCACCCCTCCCCACCCCCCCTTTTTTACCTCTCACATTGATGAAGATGGCCTTGCTCTCCTTCGACCTCCAAGCCCTACGGTAGCGGTCGGTCAGGGTGTAGCTACAGGTGTGGGCCCCCGCGTCCCGGGGGCCGCTGATGACGAAGCTGTAGGTCGAGTTCCTCCTGCTGGTGGTGACGTCAGCCGCCCAACCCCCACTCCCCGAGAACTGGAAGCCCCGGATCCGGTGGGGGGTCCGCGGCGCCGCGCACGCCAGGCTCACGGCGTCCCCCACCAGGTACTCCAGCTTCACCGGGCTCACCGTGATGTTGGGAGGGAGGGGAGGGGCTGGGATTTTAAAAGGGGGGGAAAGGAAGTCAGAGGGGGGGGTCTGCTGCCTCTTTTCAGCTCCTAGTTCCTGCTTGGGAGGTTGTTCGGGCTTCTGCTTCCTGGTTTGGGGGGTGTTTCCTGGGTTTGGGGTCTATTTCCTGGGTTTGGGGGACTGTTTCCTGGGTTTGGAGGTCTATTTCCTGGGTTTAGGGGTCTATTTCCTGCTTTGAAGGCTGTTTTAGGCTTCTACTTCCTGGTTTGGGGGCTATTTCCTGGGTTTGGGGGTCTTATTTCCTGCTTTGGACATTGTTTGAGGCTTCTACTTCCTCGTTTGGGGGCTGTTTCCTGGGTTTGGGGGTCTGTTTCCTGGGTTTGGGGGCTGTTTCCTGGGTTTAGGGGTCTTATTTCCTGGGTTTGGGGGTCTATTTCCTGGGTTTGGGGTTGTATTTCCTGGGCTTGGGGGTCTATTTCCTGGGTTTGGGGGCTGTTTCCTGGGTTTGGGGGTCTATTTCCTGGGTTTATGAGTCTGTTTCCTGGGTTTGGGGGTCTATTTCCTGGGTTTAGGGGTCTATTTCCTGGGTTTGGGGCTCTGTTTCCTGCTTTGGAGGCTGTTTTAGGCTTTTACTTCCTAGTTTGGGGGTTATATCCTGGGTTTAGGGGTCTTACTTCCTGATTTGGAGGTTGTTTGACGCTTCTACTTCCTGGTTTGGGGGCTGTTTCCTGGGTTTAGGGGTCTTATTTCCTGGGTTTGGAGTCTATTTCCTGGGTTTGGGGGTCTATTTCCTGGGTTTAGGAGTCTGTTTCCTGGGTTTAGGAGTCTGTTTCCTGGGTTTGGGGGTCTATTTCCTGGGTTTGGGGGTCTATTTCCTGGGTTTGGGGGCTGTTTCCTAGGTTTGGGGGTCTATTTCCTGGGTTTGGGGGTCTATTTCCTGGGTTTGGGGGTCTATTTCCTGGGTTCGTGGCTCTGTTTCCTGCTTTGGAGGTTGTTTGAGGCTTCTACATCCTGGTTTGGGGGCTGCTTCCTGGGTTTGGGGTCTATTTCCTGGGTTTGGGGTCTATTTCCTGGGTTTGGGGGGCTGTTTCCTGGGTTTGGGGGCTGTTTCCTGGGTTTAGGGGTCTTATTTCCTGCTTTGGAGGTCTATTTCCTGGGTTTAGAAGTCTGTTTCCTGGGTTTGGGGGTCTATTTCCTGAGTTTGGGGTCTATTTCCTGGGCTTGGGGGTCTATTTCCTGGGTTTGGGGGCTGTTTCCTGGGTTTAGGGGTCTTATTTCCTGCTTTGGGGGTCTATTTCCTGGGTTTGGGGGCTGTTTCCTGGCTTTAGGGGTCTTATTTCCTGCTTTGGGGGTCTATTTCCTGGGTTTGGGGGCTGTTTCCTGGGTTTGGGGTCTATTTCCTGGGTTTGGGGGCTGTTTCCTGGGTTTGGGGGTCTATTTCCTGGGTTTGGGGGTCTATTTCCTGGGTTTGGGGGTCTATTTCCTGGGTTTAGGGGTCTATTTCCTGCTTTGAAGGCTGTTTTAGGCTTCTACTTCCTGGTTTGAGGGCTATTTCCTGGGTTTAGGGTCTTATTTCCTGCTTTGGAGGTTGTTTTGGGCTTCTATTTCTTGGTTTGGGGTCTATTTCCTGGGTTTGGGGGTCTATTTCCTGGGTTTGGGGGTCTATTTCTTGGGTTTGGGGTTTTATTTCCTGCTTTGGAGGTTGTTTTAGGCTTCTTCTTCCTGGTTTAGGGTCTATTTCCTGGGTTTGGGGGTCTATTTCCTGGCCTTGGGGCTTTTATTTCCTGCTTTGGAGGTTGTTTTATGCTTCTGCTTCCTGGTTTGGAGTCTGTTTTGTGGGTTTGGGGGTCTTATTTCCTGTTCTGGAGGTTGTTTCAGGCTTCTACTTCCTGGTTTGGGGTCTGTTTCCTGGGTTTGGGGGTCTATTTCCTGGGTTTGGGGTCTTATTTCCTGCTTTGGAGGTTGTTTTGGGCTTCTACTTCCTGGTTTAGGGGCTATTTCCTGGGTTTGGGTTCTACTTCCTGGTTTGGGGTCTATTTCCTGCCTTTGGGGGTCTATTTCCTGCTTGGGGGGTCCATTTCCTACTTGTGGGGGTCTATTTCCTATTGTGGGGGGTTCTGCTTCCTGTTCCCCTTCCTGTGGCTGGGGGAAGTGGGGGGGAAGTGGGGGGTGGGGGTTACCTGGGGGTGGGGATGAGGCCAGGAGGGTCCGGAGGGCGGCTGGAAGAGACGGAGACGGGGTGGAAATGGGGGGGAAATGGGGGGAAATGGGGGAAAATGGGGGAAATGGGAAAAAATGGGGGAAAATTGGGGGAAATTGGGGGGAAATTGGGGGGAAATGGGGAAAAATTGAGGAAAATTGGGGGGGAAATGAGGAAAAATTGGGGGGAAAATGGGGGAAAATGGGGAAAAATTGGAAAAATGGGGGAAATTGGGGGGAAATGGGGAAAATTGGAGGAAATGGGGGAAAATGGGGGAAAAAGGGGGGAAATGGGGAAAAATGGGGGAAAATTGGGGGGAAATGGGGAAAAATTGGGAAAAAATGGGAAAAATGGGGGAAAATTGGGGGGAAATTGGGGGGAAATGGGGAAAAAATGGGAGGAAAATGGGGGGAAATGAGAGAAGATGGGAAAAAATGGGGGAAATGGGGAAAATGGGAAAAAATAGGAAAAATGGGAAAAATGGGGAAAAATGAGGGAAAATGGGGAAAAACGGGGGGAATGAGATAAAATGGGGGAAATTGGTAAAAATGGGGAAAAATGAGGGAAAATGGGTTAAAAACGAGGAAAAATAGGGGAAAATGGGGAAAAAATGGGGAAAAATGGTAAAAAATGGGGAAAAAATGAGAGAAAATGGGGAAAAACAAGGAAAAATTGGGAAAAAATGGGGACAAAACGGGGAAAATTGGGAAAATTGAGGAAAAATGGGGGAAAATGGGTGAAAATGGGTGAAAAATGAGAGAAAATGGGATAAAAAGGGGAGACAAGAGAGAAAATGGGAAAAATGGGGAAAATTGGGGGAAAATGGGGGGAAAATGGGGGAAGATGAAAATAAATGGGGAAAAAAGAAGGGAAATGGGGAAAAATGTGGAAAAATGATTAAAAAATGGGAAAAAATTGGGGGAAGTGGGAAAAAATAAGGGACAATGGGGAAATAGGGAAAAATGGGGAAAAGTGGTAAAAAATGAGGAAAAAGAGGGAAGAAAATGAGAAAAAATAGGAAAAATGGGGGAAAATTGGAAGAAAATGAGAAAAAATGGGAATGAGGAAAAAAGGGGAAAATTGGGGGAAAATATGGAAAATTGGGAGAAAATGGGAGAAACTTGAGAGAAAATGGGGAAAAAATGGGGAAAATGAGGAAAATGGGGAAAATTGGGGAAAAATGAAAACAAATGGGGAAAAAATGAGGGCAAATGGGAGAAATGTGGAAAAATGAGGAAAAATGGGAAAAAATGGGGGAAAGTGGGAAAAATGAGGAAAAATAGGGAAGAAAATGAGAAAAAATGGGGGAAAATGGGAAAAAATGGGGGAAAATGAGAGAAAATGGGGAAAAATTGGGGAAAATGGGAAAAAATGGGGGGAAATGAGAGAAAATGGGAAAAAAAATGGGGAAAATATGAGGAAAATGGGGAAAATTGGGGAAAGTGAAAGAAAATGGGAAAAAGTGGAGAAAATGGGGGAAAATGGGGAAAAATGAAAACAAATGGGGAAAAAATGAGGAAAAATGGGAAAAATGGGGGAAAAATGAGAGAAAATGGGAAAAAATGGGGAAATATGAGGAAAAATGGGAAAATTGGGGAAAAATGAAAGAAAATGGGAAAAAGTGGAGAAAAATGGGGAAAATGGGGAAAAATGAAAACAAACGGGGAAAAAATGAGGAAAAATGGGGGAAAATGGAAAAATGGGGGAAAATGAGAGAAAATGGGAAAAAATGGGGGAAATGAAAAATGGAAAATGAGAAAATGGGGAAAAAATTGGGGAAAATGGGAAAAAATGGGGGGGAAATGAGGAAAAATGGGGAAAATTGGGGAGTAAGTGGGAAAAAATAAGAGAAAATGGGGGGAAAATGGGGGGAAATGGGAAAAAATGAGGAAAAATGGGGAAGAAAGAGGAAAAATGGGGGAAAAGGTGAAGAATTTTTTGGGGAAAAGGAGGAAATTGGGGAAAAAAGGGAGAAAATTGGAAAGAACTGGGGAAATGGGGGAGAAATGGGAAAAAATGGGAAAAAATCCAGGTATTTGGGGCAAAAATTAGTAGTTTTGGGGGAGAAGGGACAAAATTTAGGGGGGGAAATGGGAATTTTGGGAAAAAAAGTGAATTTTCAGGAAAAAATGAGAATTTTGGCAAAATAAAAGGGATTTTTGGTGAAAAATAAAGGTTTTTGGAAAAATATCTGGAAAAATGAGTGTTTTCTTGTGGGAGATGGAGGGTTTGGGGTGAAATCGGGTGGTTTTGGAAAAAAGTGAAGGGTTTAGGGGTGGAAATGGGTATTTTGGGGGGAAAAGGGATTTATTTGGGGGGGAAAAATGAGGATTTTTTGAAAAAATTGAAGATTTTATAGGAAAATTGAGGATTTTGGGTGGAAAATTGAGGATTTTGGGGTGGAAAATGGAGGATTTTGGAGGAAAAGGGAAGAAATTGAGGGAAAATGTGGAGATTCTTTAGAGAAAAGTGACAATTTGGGGGGAAAATTGAGGATTTTAGGGGAAAATTGGAGATTTTAGGGGGAAATTGAAGATTTTTGGGGGGAATAGAGAAGGTTTTGGGGAAGAATTGAAGATTTTTAGTGGAAAATGAGGATTTTTTTAGGAAAAATGAAGATTTTTTGGGGGGAAAATGAAGATTTTTGGGGAAAAGGGATTTATTTTGGGTGAAAAAATGAGGATTTTGGGGGGAAAATGGACGATTTTTGGAGGAAAAGTGAAGAATTTGAGGGAAAATATGAAGTTTTTTTAGAGAAAAGTGACAATTTTGGGGGAAATTGAAGATTTTGGGGGGAAAGTTGAAGATTTTTGGGAAAATGGGAGATTTTTTGGGGAGAAATTGCAGATTTTGGGGGGAAAATTGAAGATTTTTGGGAAAATTGAAGATTTTTGGGTGGAAATTGAAGATTTTTTGGGGAAAAGGGAAGAATTTTTGGGGGGAAAGTGACGATTTTGGGGGAAACCAGAAGATTTCTGGGGAAGACCAAAGATTTTAGGGGAAAAATGAGGGAATTTGGTGGAAAAACAGTAATTTTGGGGCAAAAAAAGAGGGTTTTTGAGAAATCTGCATTTTTTGGGGTGAAAAATGAATATTTTGGGGAAAATCTGGGCTTTTTTTTGAAAAATCTTTGTAAATTTGGTTTTTGAGGGTTTTTTTGAGGTTTTGGGGTTTTTTCTTGGGTTTTGGGGGAAGTTTTGGAGGTTTTGGGGGAAATGAATGAGGTTTTTGAGGGCAAAATGAGTATTTTTGGGGAAAAGTAAAGGTTTTTAGGGGAAAATTGAATATTTTGGGGACAATTCATGGGGTTTGGGGAAGAATTGGGAGGTATTTGGGAAAATGAATGTTTTTCTGGGGAAAAAAGTAACATTTTGGGGAGAATTCGTGGGGTTTTGGTGAAAAATGAGTAATTTGGTGAAAAATGAGGAAATTGGGGGGAAAATGGGAAATTTGGGTGGAAAATGGGGGGTTTGGGGGGAAATGAGGATTTTTGGGGAGAAAATAGGGATTTTTGGGAGGAAGTGAGGATTTTTGGGTGGAAAATGGGGATTTTGGGGGAAAAATGAGGAATTTGGGGGGAAAATGGGGATTTTAGGGGGAAAATGAGGAATTTGGGGGGAAAATGGGGATTTTGGGGGAGACATGAGGATTTTTTTGGGAAAAATGGGGATTTTGGGAGGGAAATGAAGATTTTTGGGTGAAAAATGGGGATTTGGGGGAGAAATGAGGAATTTTGGGGAAAATGGGGATTTTCGGGGAGAAATGAGGATTTTTGGGGGGAATTGAGGATTTTTTGGGGGAAAATGGGGTTTTTTGGGGGGAAAATGAGGATTTTGGGGGAAAAATGGGGATTTTGGGGGAGAAAATGAGGATTTTGGGAGGAAATGGGGATTTTGGGGGAGAAATGAGGATTTTTGGGGAGAAAATGAGGAATTTTGGGGGAAATGAGGATTTTTTTGGGGAAAAATGGGGATTTTGGGTGGAAAATGGGGATTTTTGGGTGGAAAATGGGGATTTTGGGGGGGAAATGAGGAATTTTGGGGGAAAATGGGGATTTTGGGGGGAAAATGGGGATTTGGGGGGTAAATGAGGATTTTTGGGTGGAAAATGGGAATTTTGGGGGGGGAAATGAGGAATTTTGGGGGAAAATGAGGATTTTTGGGTGGAAAATGAGGATTTTTGGGTGGAAAATGAGTGTTTTGGGGGAAAAAGAGGAGGAGGAAGAGGAGGAAGAGGAGGAGGAGGGGGGTGGGGGGGGGTCTCACCGAGCAGCAGGACCAGGACCCCCGGGAGCTGCATGTCGGGCGGCGGCCGCCAAAGGGGGGAGCGGCCACTTCCTGTGACGTCAGCGCCGGGGCCGCGACCGCCCGAAAAAGAGGAAAAAACCCCAAAAACACGAAGTGAAAGTGCCCAGCGCCCCTCCCCCCACCCCCCTTCCCCTCCCCCACCCCCCACGGGGGATCCGCACCCAAAACACCCCAAATTTGGGGCTTTTCACCCACAAAACAGCCCCAAATTCCCCATTTTTAGAGGGAAAAACGGGGAAAAATTCACAATTTTGGCCAAAAATTTGGAAAATTTGGGGTTTTTTGTGGCTTTTTTTGGTTTTTTTTCCCCATTTTTTAATATTTTTTGAGTTTTTTAAGAATTTTTACAGCCAATTTCCCTTTTTTTCCTCATTTTTAAACAATTTCTTGAATTTTAAGGGTTTTTTCCCCACTTTTTCCTCATTTTTTACTATTTTAGGCTTTTTTTTGAGGGGGTTTTGTGGTTTTTAAGGATTCTTGAAATATTTTGGGGCTTTTGGGGTATTTTAATGGGTTTTCTATCCGGATTTTGAAATATTTGGGGGTTTTGTTGTTTTTCTGGGGGGTTTTGGGGGCTTTTTGGGGCATTTGGGGTTTTTTTTCCAGATTTTTTTAATATTTTGGGGGAATTTTGGGTTTTTTTTCCTGGATTCCTAAAATTTTGGGGCTTTTTTGGTATTTTTCCTGATTTTTAAATAATTTTGTGGATTTTGGTTCCCCCCCCGCCCCCGAATTCTTAAAATTTTGGGGCTTTTTTGGTTTTTTTTTTTCAGATTTTTAATAATTTTGTGAATTTTGTGGGTTTTTTTTCCCTGAATTCTTAAAATTTGGGGCTTTTTTGTTTTTTTCCTGATTTTTAAATAATTTTGTGGATTTGTAAGATTTTTTTCCCCCTGAATTCTTAAAATTTTGGGGGGTTTTGGGTTTTTTTTCCTGTTTTTTTATAATTTTACGTATTTTTGGGTTTATTTTCCCTGAATTCTTAAAATTGGGGAGTTTTGAGGGTTTTTTCCTGATTTTTTAATAATTTTGTGGATTTTTAAGTTTTTTTCTCCCTGAATTCTTAAAATTTGGGGGGTTTTGGGGGTTTTTCCTGATTTTTAAATAATTTTGTGGATTTTTAAGGTTTTTTTCCCCCTGAATTCTTAAAATTTTGGGGGTTTGGGGGTTTTTCTTCTGTTTTTTAAATAATTTTATGTATTTTTGGGTTTCTTTTCCCTGAATTCTTAAAATTTGGGGGGTTTTGGGGGTTTTTTCCTGATTTTTAAATAATTTTGTGGATTTTTAACGTTTTTTTTCCCCTGAATTCTTAAAATTTTGGGGGGTTGGGTTGTTTTCCAGAATTTTTTATAATTTTGTGGATTTTTACTCCCTGAAGTCTTAAAATTTTGGGAGTTTTGAGGCTTTTTCCTGATTTTTCAATAATTTTAGGGATTTTTCTCCCTGAAATCTTAAAATTTTGGGGCTTTTGGAGGTTTTTTTCCTGTTTTTTTATAATTTTATATATTTTTGGGTTTCTTTTCCCTGAATTCTTAAAATTTTGGGGATTTTGGGTTTTTTTCCAGATTATTTAAAAATTTTGTGGATTTTTAGGGATTTTTATCCCTGAATTCTTAAAATTTTGGGGCTTTTTTGGGTTTTTTCCAGATTTTTAAATATTTTTGTGGATTTTTAGGTTTTTTTTCTCCCTGAATTCTTAAAATTTTGGGGGTTTTGGTTTTTTTTTCCAGATATTTTAAGAATTCTGTGGATTTTTAGGGATTTTTCTCCCTGAAGTCTTAAAATTTTGGGAGTTTTGAGGTTTTTTCCTGATTTTTTTAATAATTTTTTGGATTTTCAGTGTTTTTTTCCCCTGAATTCTTAAAATTTGGGGGGTTTCAAGTCTCTTTTCTGATTTTTAAATATTTTTCTGGATTTGTTTGGGTTTATTTTCCCTGAATTCTTAAAATTTAGGGGCTTTTTCCTCTTTTTAATAATTTTATGTATTTGGGGGTTTTTTCTCCCTGAATTCTTAAAATTTTGGGGGTTTTGGGTTTTTTTCCAGAATCATTAATAAATTTGGGGACTTTTAGGGTTTTTTTCTCCCTGAATTCTTAAAATTTTAGGAGTTTTGAGGTTTTTTTGTGATTTTTTAATAATTTTGTGGATTTTTAGGGTTTTTTTCCCCCTGAATTCCTAAAATTTTGGGAGTTTTGAGTTTTTTTTCCTGATTTTTCAATAATTTTGTGGATTTTTAGGATTTTTTCCCCCTGAATTCTTAAAATTTGGGGGGTTTTGAGGTTTTTTCCTGATTTTTTAATAATTTTGTGGATTTTTAGGTTTATTTTCCCCTGAAATCTTAAAATTTGGGGGTGTTTTGGCTGTTTTTTCCCATTCTTTAAATATTTTTGTGGATTTCATGTTTTTTTCCTGATATTTAAAGAATTTTGGGGGGAATTTTAAGGTTTTTTCAGGATTTTTCCTGATTTTTAATTATTTTAGTGGGTTTTTTTTAAATTTTGGGGTGTTTTGGGGTCTGTTGATGGATTTTTGGGGTATTTTTTCCTGATTTTTTAATATTTTAATGGATTTTTTGGTGTTTTTTTCCTAAATTCTTAAATTTTGGGGCCTTTTGGGATTTTTTTCCTGATTCTTTAATATTTTCTGGACTTTTTGGGTCTTTTTTTCCCTGAATTCTTAAAATTTGGGGAGTTTTGGGGTTTTTTTTCCTGATTCTTTAATATTTTTGTGGATTTTAGGGGTTTTTCCCTGATATTTTAAATATTTTGGGTGTTTTTTAGTGATTTTCCAGGGTTTTTCCCCCAAAATTTTAAATATTTTTGATTTTTTTTTCCTTTTTTGGGTATTTTGGGGTCTTTTTATGAATTTTTTAAAACTTTAATTAAGATTTTTAAATATTTTTGAAGATTTTGGGCTTTTTTCCTGATTTTTAAAATATTTTGGGTGGTTTTTAGGGTTTTTTCTTGATTTTTAAATATTTTTATGGTTTTTTCTCTATTTTGGGGTATTTTGGAGTCTTTTTCTTGGGTTTTTTGGGGCTTTTCATCAAATTTTTAAACCATTTTGCAAAATTTTGGGGTTTTTTCCAAAATTTCTCAAATTTTTTTGGCATTTTCCAGCTTTTTTCCCCTTTTCTGCCGATTTTTAAAACAATTTGGAAATTTCATTTAATTTTGGGGGGTTTTGGGTCATTTTCAGGGATTTTTTAGAGGTTTTTTCCCCAAATTTTAAAATATTTTTAACAATTTTTAAGAATTTTGGGGTTTTTTCCGGATTTTTAAACATTTTTGGGGTTTAAAAGAATTTGGGGGGAAATTTTGGGGTTTTTTGGGGATTTTTAAAGAGTTTGGGGGATTTTTGAAGATTTTTAAAGGAATTTTTTGGGGTTTTTTACGGATTCTTTAGAAATTTGGGGGGTTTGGGGGACACGAGAGACAAACCAGAGACCCCCCTGCCCTATAGATCCTGCCCCATAGATCCTGCCCCACACATCCCCCTGCCCCATAGAGACCCCCCTGTACAATAGGGACCCCCCTGCCCCATAGATCCTGCCCCATAGAATCTGCCCCACAGCTCCTGCCCCACAGCTTCTGCCCCATAGATCCTGCCCCACACATCCTGCCCTATAGATCCCCCTGCCCCATAGAGACGCCACCGTACAATAGAGACCCCCCTGTACAAGAGGGACCCCCCTGCCCCATAGAATCTGCCCCATAGATCCTGCCCCACACATCCTGCCCCATAAAGAACCTCCTGTACAGTAGGGACCCCTCCTGCCCCATAGATCCTGCCCCATAGATCCTTCCGCCCCATAGAGCCCCCTGCCCCATAGATTCTGCCCCACACATCCTGCCCCATAGACCCCCCTGTACAATAGAGACCCCCCTGCCCCACAGAATCTGCCCCATAGATCCTGCCCCATAGATCCTCGTGCCCCATAGATCCCCCTGCCCCATAGAGACCCCCCTGTACAATAGGGACCCCCCTGCCCCATAGGTCCTGCCCCATAGAACCCCCTGCCCCATAGATCCTGCCCCATAGAACCCCCTGCCCCATAGGGACTCCCTGCCCTATAGAGACCCCCCTGTACAATAGGGATCTCCCTGCCCCACACATCCTGCCCCACAAATCCTGCCCCATAGATCCTGCCCCAGAGATCCAGACCCATAGATCCCCCTGCCCCATAGATCCACCAGCCCCATAGATCCTGCCCCACACATCCTGCCACATAGAGACCCCCCTGTACAATAGGGACCCCCTTGACCCATAGATCCTGCCCCATAGAGACCCCCCTGCCCCATAGATCCTGCCCCATAGAGACCCCCCTGCCCCATAGATCCTGCCCCATAGAATCTGCCCCACACATCCTGCACCTCAGATCCAGCCCCATAGATCCGCCTGACCCATAGATCCTGCCCCACACATCCTGCCCCATAGATCCCCCAGCCCCATAGATCCTGCCCCATAGAGACCCCCCTGTACAGTAGGGAACCCCCTGCCCCATACGTCCTGCCCCACACATCCTGCCCCATAGATCCCCCTGCCCCACAGATCCCCCTGCCCCATAGAAACCCCCCTGTACAATAGAGACCCCCCTGTACAAGAGGGACCCCCCTGCCCCATAGATCCTGCCCCATAGATCCTCCTGCCCCATAGCGACCCCTGCCCCATTGATCCTTCCCCACACATCCTACCCCATTGATCCTGCCCCATAGATCCCCCTGCCCCATAGATGCCCCTGCCCCATAGGGACCCCCCTGTACAATAGGGACCCCCTTGACCCACACATCCTGCCCCATAGATCCTGCCCCATAGATTCCCCTTCCCATAGACCCCCAGTTTAGAGGGGCTCTGTACTGGTTTTCAGGGGGGTCTATACTGGTTTGGGGCTGCTGGTCTGGATCTATGGGGCAGAGTCTATGGGGCAGAGTCTATGGGGCAGGATGCGTGGGGCGGGATCTGTGGGGCGGGATCTCTGGGGCAGGATCTATGGGGCAGGAACTGTGGGGCAGGGGGGTCTCTATTGTAGACAGGGGGGTCTCTATGGGGCAGGGAAGGATCTATGGGGCAGGGGGATCTATGGGGCAGGATGTGTGGGTCAGGATCTATTGTACAGGGGGGTCTCTATGGTACAGGGGGGTCGCTATGGGGCGGGATCTATGGGGCAGGGAGATCTATGGGGCACGGGGGTCCCTCGGTACAGGGGGGTCTCTATGGGGCAGGATCTATGGGGCAGATTCTATTGGGCAGGATCTATGGGGCAGGAGGGATCTATGGGGCAGGGGGATCTATAGGGCAGGATCTATGGGGCAGGGGGATCTATGGGGCAGGGGGTCTCTATGGGGCAGGATCTATGGGGCAGGATGTGTGAGGCAGGTGGGTCTCTATGGGGCAGGGGGATGTGTGGGGCAGATTCTATGGGGCAGGATGTGTGGGGCGGGGCGGATCTATGGGACAGGATCTATAGGGCAGGGGGGTCCCTATTGTACAGGGGGGTCTCTATGGGGCAGGGGGGTCTATGGGGCAGGAGGATCTATGGGGCAGGATCTATGGGGCAGGATGTGTGGGGCAGAATCTATGGGGCAGATTCTATGGGGCAGGGGGGGTCCTATTGTACAGGGGGGTCCCTATGGGGCAGGTGGATCTATGGGGCACGAGGATCTATGGGGCAGGGGGATCTATGGGGCAGGGGGGGTCTCTATGGGGCGGAGGGCATATCTGGGGCAGGATCTATGGGGCAGGATCTGTGGGGCAGGGAGATCCCTATTGTACAGGGGGGTCTCTATAGGGCAGGAGGATCTATGGGGCAGGATCTGTGGGGCAGTGGGATGTACGGGGCAGGGGGGTCTCTATGGCATAGGGGGGATCTATGGGGCAGAGAGATCTATGGGGCAGGGGGATCTATGGGGCATGATGTGTGGGGCAGGTTGTGTGGGGCAGGATCTATGGGGCAGGATCTATGGGGCAGGAGGCTCCCTATTGTACAGGGGGGGTCTCTGTGGTACAGGGGGGTCTCTATGGGTCAGGGGGTCTCTATGGGGCAGGGGGATCTATGGGGCAGGGGGGTTTCTATGGGTCAGGGGGTCTCTATGGGTCAGGGGGTCTCTATGGGGCAGGGGGATCTATGGGGCAGGGGGGTCTCTATTGTACAGGGGGGTCTCTGTGGTACAAGGGGGGTCTCTATGGGGCAGGGGGGTCTCATGCGGCAGAGACAGATCTATGGGGCAGGGGGGATCTATGGGGCAGGACAGTCTCTATTTTACAGGGGGGTCTCTATGGGGCAGGATCTATGGGGCAGGATCTATGGGGCAGGGGAGCGACTATTGTACAGGGGGGGTCTCTATGGGGCAGGAGGGATCTATGGGGCAGAATCTATGGGGCAGGATCTATGGGGCAGGTGGGATCTCTATGGTACAGGGGGGTCTCTATAATCAAGGGGATCTATGGGGCAGGATGTGTGGGGCAGGGGGGTCCCTATTGTACAGGGGGGTCTCCATGGGGCAGGGCAGGATCTATGGGGCAGGATCTATGGGGCAGGGGATTCTCTATTGTACATGGGGGTCTCTAAGGGGAAGGGGAATCTATGGGGCAGGATCAATGCCCCATAGATCCTGCCCACACATCCTGCCCCATAGATCCCCCTGCCCCATAGAGACCCCCCTGTACAATAGGTTGCCCCCTGCCCCATAGATCCTGCCCCACACATCCTGCCCCATAGATCCTGCCCCATAGATCCTGCCCCTTAGAGACCCCCCCCGTACAATAGGGACCTCCCCTGCCCCATAGATCCTGCCCCATAGATCCCTCTGCCCCATAGAAACCCCCCTGTACAGTAGGGACCCCCCTGCCCCATAGATCCTGCCCCACACATCCTACCCCACACATCCTGCCCCATAGATCCTGCCCCATAGTTCCCTCTGCCCCACAGAGACCCCCCTGTACCATAGAGAACCCCCTGCCCCACACATCCCCCTGCCCCATAGAGACCCCGTGCCCCACACATCCCCCTGCCCCATAGATCCCCCTGTACAATAGGGACCTCCCCTGCCCCACACATCCTACCCCATCGATCCCTCTGCCCCATAGAATCTGCCCCATAGATCCTGCCCCACAGATCCTGCCCCACAGATCCTGCCCCATAGATCCTGCCCCATAGAGACCCCCCTGTACAATAGGGACCCTCTTGCCCCATAGATGCTGCCCCATAGAATCTGCCCCATAGATCCTGCCCCACACATCCCCTCTGCCCCATAGACACCCCCCTGCCCCATAGATCCTGCCCCACACATCCTGCCCAATAGATTCCCCTGCCCCATAGAAAACCCCCAGCCCCATAGAGACCCCCCTGCCCCACACATCCTGCCCCATAGACCCTGCCCCATAGAGACCCCCCCTGTACAATAGAGACCCCCCTGCCCCATAGAATCTGCCCCATAGATCCTCCTGCCCCATAGATCCTGACCCATATGTCCCCCCTCCCCATAGAGACCCCCCCTGCCCCACACATCCTGCCCCATAGATCCTGCCCCATAGAAACCCCCCTGTACAATAGATCCTGCCCCAGATATGCCCTCCGCCCCATAGAGACCCCCCCTGCCCCATAGATCCCCCTGCCCCATAGATCCTCGTGCCCCATAGATCCACCTGCCCCATAGGGACCCCCCTGTACAATAGGGACCCCCCTGCCCCATATATCCGGCCCCATAGATCCTGCCCCACACATCCTGCCCCTTAGAGACCCCCCCCCTGTACAATAGGGACCTCCCCTGCCCCATAGATCCTGCCCCATAGATCCCTCTGCCCCATAAAGACCCCCCTGTACAGTAGGGACCCCACTGCCCCATAGATCCTGCCCCACACATCCTGCCCCATAGATCCCCTTGATTATAGAGACCCCCCTGTACCATAGAGATCCCCCCTGCCCCATAGATCCTGCCCCATAGATCCTGCCCCATAGATTCTGCCCCACACATCCTCCCCACAGCTCCTGCCCCATAGATTCTGCCCCATAGAAACCCCCCTGCCCCATAGAGACCCCCCTGTACCACAGAGACCCCCCTGTACAATAGGGACCCCCCTGCCCCATAGAGACCCCCCTGCCCCATAGAGACCCCCCTGTACAATAGAGACCCCCCTGCCCCATAGACTCTCCTGCCCCATAGAGACACCCCTGCCCCATAGATCCCCCTGCCCCATTAAGGCCCCACTGCCCCATAGCAACCCCCTGCCCCATAGAGACCCCTCTAAACCACAGAGACCCTCCCTGCCCCATAGCACCCCCCCTGCCCCATAGAGACCCCCCTGCACCACAGATCCCCCCTGCCCCATAGATCCTCGTGCCCCATAGAGACACCCGTGCCCCATAGAGACCCCCCTGCCCCATAGACACCACCTGCCCCATAGATCCGTCTCTGCCACATGAGCCCCCCCTGCCCCATAGAGACCCCCCTGTACCATAGAGACCCCCTGCCCCATAGAGACCCCCCTGCCCCATAGAGACCCCCTGCCCCATAGAGACCCTCCCGGCCCCATAGCAACCCCCCAGCCCCATAGAGACCCCCCTGTACCACAGAGACCCCCCTGTACAATAGAGACCCCCTGCCCCATAGATCCTGCCCCATAGATCTCCCTGCCCCACAGAGCCCCCCCCCCCGTACAGTAGGGACCACCCAGCCCCACATATCCTGCCCCACACATCCTGCCCCATAGATCCTGCCCCATAGATCCACCCTGCACCATAGAGACCCCCCTGTACAGTAGAGACCCCCCTGTACAATAGGTTCCCCCCTGCCCCATAGATCCTGCCCCACACATCCTGCCCCACACATCCCCCTGCCCCATAGATCCTGCCCCATAGATTCCCCTTCCCAGAGAGACCCCCCTGTACAATAGGGACCACCCTGCCCCACACATCCTGCCCCATAGATCCCCCTGCCCCATAGAGACCCCCCTGTACAATAGGGACCACCCTGCCCCACACATCCTGCCCCATAGATCCCCCTGCCCCATAGAGACCCCCCTGTACAATAGGGACCTCCTTGCCCCATAGATCCTGCCCCATAGATCCTGCCCCACACATCCTGCCCCACAGATCCTGCCCCATAGATCCCGCCCCATAGCGACCCCCCTGTACCATAGAGACCCCCCTGTACAATAGATCCTGCCCCACACATCCTGCCCCATAGATCCCTCTGCCCCATAGAGACCCCCCTGTACAGTAGGGAACCCCCTGCCCCATAGATCCTGCCCCACACATCCTGCCCCATAGATCGTCCTGCCCCATAGAACCCCCTGCCCCATAGAGACCCCCCCTGCCCCACACATCCTGCCCCATAGACTCTGCCCCATAGCTTCGCCTGCCCCATAGATCCAGACCAGCACCCCCAAACCAGTACAGACCCCAATAAAACCAGTACAGAGCCCCTCTATACTGGGGGTCTATACTGGTTTGAGGGGCTCTGTACTGGTTTTATTGGGTCTGTACTGGTTTGGGGGTGCTGGTCTGGATCTATGGGGCAGGATCTATGGGGCAGGGGGGTCCCTCGTGTACAGGGGGGTCTCTATGGGGCAGGATGTGTGGGGCAGGATCTATAGAGCAGATTCTATGGGGCAGGATCTATGGGGCAGGATGTGTGGGTCAGGATCTATGGGGCAGATTCTATGGGTCAGGGGGGTCCCTATTGTACAGGGGGGTATCTATGGGGCAGGAGGATCTATGGGGCAGGATCTATGGGGCTGGGGGGTCTCTATGGGGCAGGATCTATGGGGCAGGATGTGTGGGGCAGGATCTATGGGGCAGGGGATTCCCTATTGTACACGGGGGTCTCTATGGGGCAGGATCTATGGGGCAGGATCTGTGGGGCAGGATCTGTGGGGCAGGATGTGTGGGTCAAGGGGGTCCCTATTGTACAGGGGGGTCTCTATGGGGCAGATTCTATGGGGCAGGATCTATGGGGCAGGGGGTTCTATGGGGCAGGGGGATCTATGGGGCAGGGGGACCTATGGGGCAGGATCTATGGGGCAGGGGGTTCCCTATTGTACAGGGGGGTCTCTATGGGGCAGGATGTCTGGGGCGGGAACTATGGGGCAGGATCTATTGTACAGGGGGGTCACGATGGGGCAGAGGGATCTATGGGGCAGGATCTATAGGGCAGGGGGCTCTATGGGGCAGGGGGGCGTCTCTATGGGGCAGGATGTGTGGGGCAGGATCTATGGGGCAGGATCTATGGGGCAGGGGGCTCCCTATTGTACAGGGGGGTCTCTGTGGTACAGGGGGGTCTCTATGGGGCTGGGGGATGTGTGGGGCAGGGGGGTTTCTATGGGGCAGGGGGGATTCTGTGGTACAGGGGGTCTCTATGGGGCAGGGGGGTCTCTATGGGTCAGGGAGTCTCTATTGTACAGGGGGGTCTCTGTGGTATAGGGGGGTCTCTATGGGGCAGGGGGGGCTCATGTGGCAGAGACGGATCTATGGGGCAGGGGGGATCTATGGGGCAGGGGGGTCTCTATGGGGCAGGGGGTCTCTATGGGTCAGGGGGATCTATGGGTCAGGGGGTTTGCTATGGGCAGGGGGTCTCTATGGGTCAGGGGGATCTATGGGGCAGGGGAGTCTCTATTGTACAGGGGGGTGTCTGTGGTACAGGGGGGTCTCTATGGGGCAGGATGTGTGGGGCAGGATCTATGGGGCAGGATCTATGGGGCAGGGGGGATTCTGTGGTACATGGGGGTCTCTATGGGGCAGGGGATCTCTATGGGTCTGGGGGGGTTCTATGGGGCAGGGGGTCTCTATGGGGCAGGGGGTCCTTATTGTACAGGGGCGTCTCTGTGGTGCAGGGGGGTCTCTATGGGGCTGGGGGGGTGCTAT
This sequence comes from Gallinula chloropus, assembly GCF_964237585.1. Lineage (NCBI taxonomy): Eukaryota > Metazoa > Chordata > Aves > Gruiformes > Rallidae > Gallinula > Gallinula chloropus. The sequence continues at coordinate 74,086 of NW_028168400.1, forward strand.
GGGGCAGGGAGGGTCTCTGTGGGGCAGTGGGGTCTCTATGGGGCAGGGAAGGATCTATGGGGCAGGATGTGTGGGGCAGAATCTATAGGGCAGGATCTATGGGGCAGGTGGGGTCTCTATTGTACAGGGGGGTCTCAATGGGTCAGTGGATCTATGGGGCAGCGGAATCTATGGGGCAGGATCTGTGGGGCAGGATCTATGGGGCAGGATCTATGGGGCAGAGGAGTCTCTATTGTACAGGGGGGTCTCTATGGGTCAGTGGATCTATGGGGCAGGGGGATCTGTGGGGCAGGATCTATGGGGCAGGGGTTCCCTATTGTACAGGGGGGTCTCTATGGGGCAGAGGGGTCTATGGGGCAGGAGGATCTATGGGGCAGGATGTGTGGGGCAGGATCTATGGGGCAGTGGGGTCCCTACTGTACAGGGGGGTCTCTATGAGTCAGAGGGATCTATGGGGCAGGATCTATGGGGCAGGGGAGGTCCCTATTGTACAGGGGGGGGGGTCTCTATGGGGCAGGGAAGGATCTATGGGGCAGGGGGGTCTCTATGGGGCAGAATGTGTGAGGCAGGATCTATGGGGCAGGGGGTTCCCTCTTGTACAGGGGGGTCTCCATGGGGCAGGGAGGTCTATGGGGCAGGGGGGTCTCTATGGGGCAGGATCTATGGGGCAGGATGTGTGGGGCAGGATGTGTGGGGCAGGGTGGTCCCTTTGGTACAGGGGGGTCTCTATGGGGCAGGGAAGGATCTATGGGGCAGGGGGATCTATGGGGCACAGGTGTCTCTATGGGGCAGGGAGGGATCTATAGGGCAGGGGGGATCTGTGGTACAGGGGGGTCTCTATGGGGCAGGGGGGTCTCTATGGGGCAGAGGGATCTATGGGGCAGTGAGGCCTTAATGGGGCAGGGGGATCTATGGGGCAGGGGTGTCTCTGTTCTACAGGGGGCTTTCTATGGGGCAGGGGGTCTCTGGGGCTGGGGTCTCTATGGGGCAGAGGGTCTGTATGGGGCAGGGGGATCTATGGGGCAGGGGGTCTCTATGGGGCAGGGGGTTCTCTATGAGGCAGGGGGGTCTCTATGGGGCAGGATGTGTGGGGCAGGATCTATGGGGCAGGATCTATGGGGCAGGATCTATGGGGCAGGTGGGATCTCTATGGTACAGGGGGGTCTCTATAATCAAGGGGATCTATGGGGCAGGATGTGTGGGGCAGGAGGGTCCCTATTGTACAGGGGGGTCTCTATGGGGCAGGATGTGTGGGGCAGGATCTATGGGGCAGTGGGGTCCCTACTGTACGGGGGGGGTCTCTAAGGGGCAGGATGTGTGGGGCAGGATCTATGGGGCCGGATATATGGGGCAGGGGGATCTATGGGGCAGGGGCATGTGTGGGGCAGGGGGGTCTCTATGGTACAGAGGGGATCTCTATGGGGCAGAGGGGGATCTATGGGGCAGGATGTGTGGGGCAGAATCTATGGGGCAGAATCTATGGGGCAGATTTTATGGGGCAGGATCTATGGGGCAGGATGTGTGGGGCAGGATCTATGGGGCAGGATCTATGGGTCAAGGGGGTCCCTATTGTACAGGGGGGTCTCTATGGTACAGGGGGGGTCTCTATGGGGCAGGGGGATCTATGGGGCTGGGGGATCTATGGGGCAGGGGATTCTCTATTGTACAGGGGGGTCTCTATGGGGCAGGGGGATCTGTGGGGCAGAATCTATGGGGCAGGGGGGTCTCTATGGGGCAGGGGGCTTTCTATGGTACAGGGGGGGTCACTATGGGGCAGGATCTATGGGGCAGGATGTGTGGGGCAGGGGGGTCCCTCTTGTACAGGGGGGTCTCCATGGGGCAGGGCAGGATCTATGGGGCAGGGGGGTCTCTATTGTACAGGGGGGTCTCTAAGGGGAAGGGGAATCTATGGGGCAGGATCAATGCCCCATAGATCCTTCCCACACATCCTGCCCCATAGATCCCCCTGCCCCATAGAGACCCCCCCCTGTACAATAGAGACCCCCTGCCCCATAGATCTCTCTGCCCCATAGATCCTGCCCCATAGATCCTGCCCCATAGATCCCCCTGCCCCATAGAGACCCCCCTGTACAGTAGGGACCCCCCTGCCCCACAGATCCTGCCCCATAGAGACCCCCCTGTACAATGGGGACACACCCCTGCCCCATAGATCCTGCCCCACGCATCCTGCCCCACATATCCTGCCCCATAGATCTTGCCCCATAGAGACCCCCCTGCCCCACACATCCTGCCCCTTTGATTCTGCCCCATAGATCCCCCTGATTATAGAGATCCCCCTGTACCATAGATCCTGCCCCATAGATCCTGCCCCACACATCCCCGCTGCCCCATAGAGACCGCCCTGCCCCATAGATCCTGCCCCATCGATCCTGCCCCATCGATCCTGCCCCATAGATTCCCCTGTACCATAGAGACCCCCCTGTACAATAGAGATCCCCTGCCCCATAGATCCTACCACAAAGATCCTGCCCCACACATCCTGCCCCATGGAGACCCCCCGCCCCATAGATCCCCCTGCCCCATAGAGACCCCCCTGCCCCACACATCCTGCCCCACAGATCCAGCCCCATAGTTCCCCCTGCCCCATAGATCCTGCCCCATAGATCCCCCTGCCCTATAGAGACCCCCCGGTACAATAGGGACCCCCCTGCCCCACACATCCTGCCCCATAGATCCCGCCCCACACATCCTGCCCCATAGATCCAGACCAGCACCCCCAAACCAGTACAGACCCAATAAAACCAGTACAGAGCCCCTCAAACCAGTATAGACCCCCAGTATAGAGGGGCTCTGTACTGGTTTTATTGGGGTCTGTACTGGTTTGGGGGTGCTGGTCTGGATCTATGGGGCAGAGTCTATGGGGCAGGATGTGTGGGGCGGGATCTATGGGGCAGGGGGTCCCTATTGTACAGGGGGGTCTCTAAGGGGCAGGATGTGTGGGGCAGGATCTATGGGGCCGGATCTATGGGGCAGGGGGATCTATGGGGCAGGGGCATGTGTGGGGCAGGGGGGTCTCTATGGTACAGAGGGGATCTCTATGGGGCAGAGGGGGATCTATGGGGCAGGATGTGTGGGGCAGAATCTATGGGGCAGAATCTATGGGGCAGATTTTATGGGGCAGGATCTATGGGGCAGGATCTATGGGTCAAGGGGGTCCCTATTGTACAGGGGGGTCTCTATGGTACAGGGGGGTCTCTATGGGGCAGGGGGATCTGTGGGGCAGAATCTATGGGGCAGGGGGGTCTCTATGGGGCAGGGGGCTTTCTATGGTACAGGGGGGGTCACTATGGGGCAGGATCTATGGGGCAGGATCTATGGGGCAGGATGTGTGGGGCAGGGGGGTCCCTCTTGTACAGGGGGGTCTCCATGGGGCAGGGAAGGATCTATGGGGCAGGATCTATGGGGCAGGGGATTCTCTATTGTACATGGGGGTCTCTAAGGGGAAGGGGAATCTATGGGGCAGGATCAATGCCCCATAGATCCTGCCCACACATCCTGCCCCATAGATCCCCCTGCCCCATAGAGACCCCCCCTGTACAATAGAGACCCCCTGCCCCATAGATCCCTCTGCCCCATAGATCCTGCCCCATAGATCCTGCCCCACACATCCCCCTGCCCCATAGATCCCCCTGTACAATAGAGACCCCCCTGTACAAGAGGGAACCCCTGCCCCATAGATCCTGCCCCACAGACCCTGCCCCATAGAGACCCCCCTGTACAATAGGGACCTCCCCTGCCCCATAGATCCTGCCCCATAGATCCCTCTGCCCCATAGAGACCCCCCTGTACAATAGAGACCCCTCTGTACAATAGGGAGCCCCCTGCCCCACACATCCTGCCCCATAGATCCCCCTGCCCCACAGACCCCCCTGCCCCATAGATCCTGCCCCACACATCCCTGCTGCCCCATAAAGACTGCCCTGCCCCATAGATCCTGTCCCACACATCCTGCCCCATAGATTCTGCCCCATAGATCCCCCTGCCCCATAGATCCTGCCCCATAGATCACCCTGCCCCATAGAGACCCCCCTGTACCATAGAGACCCCCCTGCCCCACACATGCCCCTGCCCCATAGATCCCCCTGCCCCATATATCCGGCCCCATAGATCCTGCCCCACACATCCGCCCTGCCCTATAGAATACCCCCCTGTACAATACAGACCCTCTTGCCCCATAGATCCTGCCCCATAGATCCCCATAAACACATCCTGCCCCATAGATCCCCCTGCCCCATAGATCCTGCCCCAGACATGCCCTCCGCCCCATAGAGACACCCCCCTGCCCCATAGATCCTGCCCCACACCAGCCCCACACCAGTGACCCCCACCCCCACCCTACCCCCCATCTCCTTGTGAGCTGGACCCCCAAGTGTGGGGCTGGACCCATAAGTGTGGGGCTGGGACCCATAAGTGTGGGGCTGGACCCATAAGTGGGGGGCTGGACCCATAAGTGTGGGGCTGGGACCCATAAGTGTGGGGCTGGACCCCCAAGTGTGGGGCTGGACCCATAAGTGGGGGGCTGGACCCGTAAGTGGGGGGCTGGGACCCATAAGTGTGGGGCTGGGACCAAAACTATGGGTCAGTCTATGGGTCAGGCTGATCTGTGCCCCATAGAGACCCCCCTGCCCCATGGATCCTGCCCCATAGATCCTGCCCCATAGATCCTGCCCCACACATGGCTCTGCCCCATAGATCCTGCCCCATAGATCCTGCCCCATAGAATCTGCCACATAGATCCCCCTGCCCCAAACATCCTGCCCCACACCCCCTGCCCCACACATCCTGCCCCATAGATCCCCCTGCCCCATAGATCCCCCCTGTACAATAGATCCTGCCCCACACATCCTGCCCCATAGATTCTGCCCCACAGTTCCCTCCGCCCCATTGAGACCCCCCTGTACCTTAGAGACCCCCCTGCCCCATAGATCCCTCCAAACACATCCTGCCCCATAGATGCTGCCCCATAGAGACCCCCCTGTACAATAGGGACTTCCCTGCCCCATAGATCCCGCCCCACACATCCTGCCCCATAGACTCTGCCCCATAGCTTCGCCTGCCCCATAGATCCAGACCAGCACCCCCAAACCAGTACAGACCCCAATAAAACCAGTACAGAGCCCCTCTATACTGGGGGTCTATACTGGTTTGAGGGGCTCTGTACTGGTTTTATTGGGGTCTGTACTGGTTTGGGGGTGCTGGTCTGGATCTATGGGGCAGAGTCTATGGGGCAGGATGTGTGGGGCAGGATCTATGGGGCAGGGGGGGTCTCTATGGTACAGGGGGGTCTCTATGGGGAAGGGGGATCTATGAGGCAGGATCTATGGGGCAGGATCTATGGGGCAGGAGGTGTGGGGCAGGATCCATTGTACAGGGGGGGTCTCTATCGAGCAGGGGGATCTATGGGGCAGGATGTGTGGGGCAGGATCTATGGGGCAGGGGGGGTCCCTATTGTACAGGGGCGTCTCTATGAGAAGGGGAATCTATGGGGCAGAATCTATGGGGAAGGGGGAGCTATGGGACAGGATCTGTGGGGCAGGATGTGTGGGGCAGGATCTATGGGGCAGGATCTATGGGGCAGAGGGATCTATGGGGCAGAGGGATCTATGGGGCAGGGGGTCTCTATTGTACAGGGGGGGGTCTCTATGGGGCAGGGGGATCTATGGGGCAGGATGTGTGGGCAGGATCTATGGGGCATTGATCCTGCCCCATAGATTCCCCTTCCCCTTAGAGACCCCCCTGTACAATAGAGACCCCCTGCCCCATAGATCCTGCCCCATAGATCCTGCCCCATAGAGACCCCCCCTGTACAATAGGGACCCTCCTGCCCCACACATCCTGCCCCACACATCCTGCCCCATAGATCCCCTTGATTATAGAGACCCCCCTGTACCATAGAGATCCCACCTGCCCCATAGAGACCCCCCTGCCCCATAGAGACCCCCCTGTACCACAGAGACCCCCCCTGTACAATAGGGAGCCCCCTGCCCCATAGATCCTGCCCCACACAACCTGCCCCACACAACCTGCCCCACACATCATGCCCCATAGATCCCCCTGCCCCATAGATCTCTCTGCCCCATAGATCCCCCCTATGCCATAGAGACCCCCCTGCCCCGTACATCCCACTGCCCCACAGCTCCTGCCCCATAGATCCTCCTGCCCTATAGAGACCCCCCTGTACAATAGGGACTCCACCTGCCCCATAGATCCTGCCCCATAGATGCCCCTACTCCATAGAGACCCCCCTGTACAATAGATCCTGCCCCATAGAATCTGCCCCATAGATCCTGCCCCATAGAGACCCCACTGCCCCATAGATCCTGCCCCATAGAATCTGCCACACACATCCCCCTGCCCCATAGATTCTGCCCCATAGATCCCCCTGCCGCATAGAGACCCCCCTGTACAGTAGGGACCCCCCATTGCCCCACACATCCTGCTCCACAGATCCTGCCCCACAGATCCTGCCCCATAGATCCCGACCCACACATACTGCCCCATAGTTCCCCCTGCCCCATAGATCTCCCTGCCCCATAGAGACCCCCCTGTACAATAAGGACCCCCCTGCCCCATAGAGACCCCACTGCCCCATAGAGACCGTCCCTGCCCCATAGCACCCCCCAGCCCCAAAGAAACCCCCCTGTACCACAGAGACCCCCCTGTACCATAGAGACCCCCCTGCCCCATAGATCCCCCTGCCCTATAGAGACCCCCCGGTACAATAGGGACCCCCCTGCCCCATAGATCCTGCCCCATAGATCCTGCCCCATAGATCCTGACTCACACATCCCCTACGCCCCATCGAGACCCCCCCTGCCCCACACATCCTGCCCCATAGATCGCCCTGCCCCATAGAGACCCCCCTGTACCATAGAAACCCCCCTGTACAATAGGGACCCCCCTGCCCCATAGATCCTGCCCCATCGATCCCCCTGCCCCATAGATCCTGCCCCATAGATCCAGCCCTATAGATCCTTCCCAAAACATCCTGCCCCATAGATCCTGTCCCAGACATGCCCTCCGCCCCATAGAGACCCCCCCCCGCCCCATAGATCCCCCCTGTACAATAGGGACCCCCCTGCCCCACAGCTCCTGCCCCATAGATCCTGCCCCACAGATCCTGACCCACACATCCTGCCCCATAGAGCCCTCTGCCCCACAGATCCTGCCCCATTGATCCTGCCCTACACATCCTGCCCCATAGAGACCCCCCCTGCCCCATAGATCCTTCCCTGCCCCATAGAGACCCCCCTGTACCATAGAGACCCCCCTGCCCCATAGATCCTGCCCCACACATCCTGCCCCACACATCCTGCCCCATAGATCCTGCCCCACACATCCTGCCCCACACATCCTGCCCCATAGATCCTGCCCCACACATCCCTGCTGCCCCATAGGGACCCCCCTGCCCCACAGATCCTGCCCCACACATCCTGCCCCATAGACTCTGCCCCACACATCCTGCCCCATAGATCCCGCCCCACACATCCTGCCCCATAGACTCTGCCCCACACATCCTGCCCCATAGATCCAGAGCAGCACCCCCAAACCAGTACAGACCCAATAGAACCAGTACAGAGCCCCTCAAACCAGTATAGACCCCCAGTATAGAGGGGCTCTGTACTGGTTCTATTGGGTCTGTACTGGTTTGGGGGTGCTGGTCTGGATCTATGGGGCAGGCGAAGCTATGGGGCAGAGTCTATGGGGCAGGATGTGTGGGGCAGGATCAATGGGGCAGGGGCTCCCTATTGTACAGGGGGGTCTCTGTGGTACAGGGGGGTCTCTATGGGGCAGGGGGGATCTATGGGGCAGGATCTATGGGGCAGATTCTATGGGGCAGATTCTATGGGGCAGGATGAGTGGGGCGGGGGGGGTCCATATTGTACAGGGGGGTTTCTATGGGGCAGGGGGGATGTGTGCAGCAGGATCTATGGGGCAGGCGGATCTATGGGGCTGGATCTGAGGTGCAGGATGTGTGGGGCAGATTCTATGGGGCAGGATCTATGGGGCAGGGGGTTCCCTATTGTACAGGGGGGTCTCTATAGAGCAGGATCTATGGGGCAGAGTCTATGGGGCAGGGGGGTCTCTATTGTACAGGGGGGTCTCTATGGGTCAGGGGGATCTATGGGGCAGGATCTATGGGGCAGGATCTATGGGGCAGGGGGGTGTCTATTGTACAGGGGGGTCTCTGTGGGGCAGGGGGATCTATGGGGCAGGGGGGTGTCTATCAGGCAGGATCTATGGGGCAGGATGTGTGGGGCAGGGGGGTCCCTATGGTACAGGGGGGTCTCCATGGGGCAGAGAGATCTATGGGGCAGGGGGATCTATGGGGCATGATGTGTGGGGCAGGTTGTGTGGGGCAGGATCTATGGGGCAGGGGGCTCCCTATTGTACAGGGGGGGTCTCTGTGGTACAGGGGGGTCTCTATGGGGCAGGGGGATCTATGGGGCAGGGGGGTCTCTATGGGGCTGGGGGGTTGCTATGGGGCAGGGGGTCTCTATGGGGCAGGGGGATCTATGGGGCAGGGGGGGTTTCTATGGGTCAGGGGTCTCAATGGGGCAGGGGTCTCTATGGGTCAGGGGTCTCTATGGGGCAGGGGGTTCTCTATGGGGCAGGGGGGTCTCAGTGGTACAGGGGGGTCTCTATGGGTCAGGGGTCTCTATGGGGCTGGGGTTGCTATGGGGCATGGGGGTCTGTATGGGGCAGGTGGTTCTCTATGCATCAGAGACGGATCTATGGGGCAGGGGGTCTCTATGGGGCAGGGGGATTGATATGGGGCTGGGGTCTCTATGGGGCACGGGGGTCTCTATTGTACAGGGGGATCTCTATGGGGCAGGGGGGTCTCTATGGGGCAGGGAGGGATCTGTGGGGCAGGGGTGTCTCTGTTCTACAGGGGGGTTTCTATGGGGCAGGGGGTCTCTATGGGGCAGGGGGGTCTCTATGGGGCAGGATGTGTGGGGCAGGATCTATGGGGCAGGTTGTGTGGGGCAGGATCTATGGGGCAGAGGGATCTATGGGGCAGGTGGGATCTCTATGGTACGGGGGGTCTCTATAATCAAGGGGATCTATGGGGCAGGATCTATGGGGCAGGATCTATGGGGCAGGGGGTCTCTATTGTACAGGGGGGTCTCTAAGGGGAAGGGGAATCTATGGGGCAGGATCAATGCCCCATAGATCCTGCCCACACATCCTGCCCCATAGATCCCCCTGCCCCATAGAGACCCCCCCCTGTACAATAGAGACCCCCTGCCCCATAGATCCTGCCCCATAGATCCTGCCCCACACATACCCCTGCCCCATAGATCCCCCTGCCCCACACATCCTGCCCCACAGATCCTGCCCCTTAGAGACCCCCCCCTGTACAATAGGGACCTCCCCTGCCCCATAGATCCTGCCCCATAGAAACCCCCCTGTACAATAAAGACCCCCCTGTACAATAGGTTCCTCTCTGCCCCATAGATCTCCCTGCCCCACACATCCTGCCCCTTTGATTCTGCCCCATAGATCCCCCTGCCCCATAGATCCTGCCCCATAGATCCTGCCCCACACATCCTGCCCCATAGATCCTGCCCCATAGATCCCCCAGCCCCATAGCGACCCCCCTGTACCATTGAAACCCCCCTGTACAATAGGGACCCCCCCTGCCCCACAGATCCTGCCCCATAGATTCTGCCCCACAGTTCCCTCCGCCCCATTGAGACCCCCCTGTACCTTAGAGACCCCCCTGCCCCATAGATCCCTCCAAACACATCCTGCCCCATAGATGGTGCCCCATAGAGACCCCCCTGTACAATAGGGACCCCCCTGCCCCATAGATCCTGCCCCACACATCCCCATAGAATCTGCCCCATTGATCCTGCCCCATAGATCCCTCTGCCCCATAGAACCCCCCCTGTACAATAGAGTCCCCTCTGACCCATAGAATCTGCCCCACACATCCTGCCCCATAGATCCCCTTGATTATAGAGACCCCCCTGTACCATAGAGATCCCACCTGCCCCATAGATCCTGCCCCATAGATCCTGCCCCATAGATTCTGCCCCACACATCCTGCCCCACAGCTCCTGCCCCATAGATTCTGCGCCATAGATCCCCCTGCCCCATTAAGGCCCCACTGCCCCATAGCAACCCCCTGCCCCATAGAGATCCCCTGCCTCATATCAAACCCCCTGCCCCATAGATCTCACTGCCCCACAGAGACCCCCCTGTACCACAGAGACCCCCCCTGTACAATAGGGAGCCCCCTGCCCCATAGATCCTGCCCCACACAACCTGCCCCACACATCATGTCCCATAGATCCCCCAGCCCCATAGATCTCTCTGCCCCATAGATCCCCCCTATGCCATAGAGACCCCCCTGCCCCGTACATCCCACTGCCCCACAGATCCTGCCCCATAGAATCTGCCCCATAGATCCTGCCCCATAGAGACCCCACTGCCCCATAGATCCTGCCCCATAGATCCTGCCCTATAAAATCTGCCACACACATCCCCCTGCCCCATAGATTCTGCCCCATAGATCCCCCTGCCCCATAGAGACCCCCCTGTACAGTAGGGACCCCCCCTTGCCCCACAGATCCTGCCCCATAGATCCTGCCGCACACATACTGCCCCATAGATTCTGCCCCATAGATCTCCCTGCCCCATAGAGACCCCCCTGTACAATAGGGACTCCCCTGCCCCATAGATCCTGCCCTATGGATCCCCCTGCCCCATAGATCCTTCCCTGCCCCACAGATCCCTCCCCACACATCCTGCCCCACACATCCTGCCCCATAGATCCTGCCCCATAGATCCCCCTTCCCCATAGAGACCCCCTGCCCCATAGATCCTTCCCTGCCCCACACATCTTGCCCCACAAACCCTGCCCCATAGAATCTGCCCCATAGATCCTGCCCCACATATCCTGCCCCAGAGATCCTGCCCCATAGTTCCCTCTGCCCCATAGAGACCCCCCTGTACAGTAGGGAACCCCCTGCCCCATAGATCCTGCCCCAGAGAATCTGCCCCAGAGATCCTGCCCCATAGATCCCCCTGACCCATAGAGACCCCCGTGCCCCACAGATCCTGCCCCACAGAGCCCCTCTATACTGGGGGTCTGTACTGGTTTGAGGGGCTCTGTACTGGTTCTATTGGGGTCTGTACTGGTTTGGGGGTGCTGGTCTGGATCTATGGGGCAGGATCTATGGGGCAGGATCTATGGGGCAGGGGGGTCCCTCGTGTACAGGGGGGTCTCTATGGGGCAGGATGTGTGGGGCAGGATCTATAGAGCAGATTCTATGGGGCAGGATCTATGGGGCAGGAGGGAACTATGGGGCAGGATCTATGGGGCAGGATGTGTGGGGCAGGATCTATGGGGCAGATTCTATGGGTCAGGGGGGTCCCTATTGTACAGGGGGGTATCTATGGGGCAGGAGGATCTATGGGGCAGGATCTATGGGGCTGGGGGGTCTCTATGGGGCAGGATCTATGGGGCAGGATGTGTGGGGCAGGATCTATGGGGCAGGGGATTCCCTATTGTACACGGGGGTCTCTATGGGGCAGGATCTATGGGGCAGGATCTATGGGGCAGGGGGTTCTATGGGGCAGGGGGACCTATGGGGCAGGATCTATGGGGCAGGGGGTCCCTATTGTACAGGGGGGTCTCTATGGGGCTGGGGGATCTATGGGGCAGGGGGATCTATGGGGCAGGGGATTCTCTATTGTACAGGGGGGTCTCTATGGGGCAGGGGGATCTGTGGGGCAGAATCTATGGGGCAGGGGGGTCTCTATGGGGCAGGGGGGTCTCTATGGGGCAGGGGGGGTCACTATGGGGCAGGATCTATGGGGCAGGATCTATGGGGCAGGATGTGTGGGGCAGGGGGGTCCCTCTTGTACAGGGGGGTCTCCATGGGGCAGGGAAGGATCTATGGGGCAGGATCTATGGGGCAGGGGGGTGTCTATTGTACAGGGGGGTCTCTAAGGGGAAGGGGAATCTATGGGGCAGGATCAATGCCCCATAGATCCTGCCCCACACATCCTGCCCCATAGATCCTGCCCCACACATCCTGCCCCATAGATCCCCCTGCCCCATAGAGACCCCCCCCTGTACAATAGAGACCCCCTGCCCCATAGATCCTGCCCCATAGATCCTGCCCCATAGATCCCTCTGCCCCATAGATCCCTCTGCCCCATAGATCCCCCTGCCCCATAGATCCTGCCCCATAGATCCCTCTGCCCCATAGAAACCCCCCTGTACAGTAGGGACCCCCCTGCCCCATAGATCCTGCCCCATAGATCCTGCCCCATAGATCCCTCTGCCCCATAGATCCCCCTGTACAATAGGGACCCCACTGTACAAGAGGGAACCCCTGCCCCATAGATCCTGCCCCATAGATCCTGCCCCTTAGAGACCCCCCCCTGTACAATAGGGACCCCCCCTGCCCCATAGATCCGCCCTGCCCCATATATCCTGCCCCATAGATCCTGCCCCACACCAGCCCCACACCAGTGACCCCCTCTCCCACCATCTCCCCCATCTCCTTGTGAGCTGGATCCCTAAGTGTGGGGCTGGGACCCATAAGTGTGGGGCTGGACCCATAAGTGTGGGGCTGGGACCCATAAGTGTGGGGCTGGACCCATAAGTGGGGGGGTGGACCCATAAGTAGGGGGCTGGACCCATAAGTGTGGGGCTGGACCCATAAGTGGGGGGCTGGACCCATAAGTGTGGGGCTGGACCCATAAGTGGGGGGCTGGGACCCATAAGTGTGGGGCTGGGACCCATAAGTATGGGTCAGTCTATGGGTCAGGCTGATCTGTGCCCCATAGAGACCCCCTGCCCCATAGATCCTGCCCCATAGATCCTCCCACCCCATAGATCCCCCAGCCCCATAGAGACCCCCCTGTACCATAGAATCTGCCCCACACATCCTGCCCCATAGACCCCCCTGTACAATAGAGACCCCCCCGCCCCACAGAATCTGCCCCATAGATCCTGCCCCATAGATCCAGACCAGCACCCCCAAACCAGTACAGACCCCAATGAAACCAGTACAGAGCCCCTCAAACCAGTATAGACCCCCAGTATAGAGGGGCTCTGTACTGGTTCTATTGGG